>NW_010420407.1:43157-83419 GCF_000710305.1 Buceros rhinoceros silvestris | reverse complement strand
AAGAAAACTTTTCCAAGCAGGAAAAATTTGCAAAGGTTAATACTGGGTTCTCTGTAGCTGGCACTATTGAACGGGTTGGACTGCATCCAAGGCATCCTACATCTTGTGTTCAACAGGAGGTCAGACTCTGTTTGCAAAGGTTGCTCCTGACCTTGGAATTGATTACCTTATATGCAGCAGCAGATACTGAATAACACCATGTCTGTGGGTTAAGCCACCACTGTGATGATGCACTGCTGTAAAATATGGCGTAAGTGCCATACAAGGCAGATATCTTTCTCCAGACATCTGTCCTCTTTTAGTTGAAAAATTCTTAGGTGTTTATCAATTTTTGCAGTGTATCTGGGAAACCATCCAAAGTTTTATAATAATCGATTTTCTACCACATGATTGTCTCCTAAGGGCAAGAGAACTTACAGAGACTTTCTGCCATGTCCAGCTGCTAACTTTAAAGACTCATAACTGCATTTCGTCTTATATACTACGTGTACTCTGGTGCTACACAGAAAAGCTAGCGAAGATAAAATCAATGTAGCTGTGTCATATGCTTGTTCTGTAATACAGCATTACAGTATGGAACATCTGTTAGTTCTAGTGTTGCACCGACTAATTGAAGTAGCCCACTATAAATTAATTTTCAGCCAATCTCACTGTATTACTGTTACGTGTTCACAGCAGTCAGAATTATTGGTCATAGGGGTATTGTGCTGCAAACTAACTATGAAAATGTGACTTTAATGATTTTAGAGGAACTTGATTCCTCTTTCTGTTATACATCATTCACAGCCTGGATTCAAGCCACCACAATGTGAGTGTTCATGTGTGTGTGCCGGGAGCAGAGAGCGTTCTCAGGAAATGAGGAGCATACCGGTCCTTTACATCTTAGTAATCAGCAGGTTTTAGAATGGTCCATTCGGGCTGAAACCAATCAGTTCAAATGAGGAAATCCTGAGGTTTATGTTAGATATTTGTTGACCATCGTATCCCTTCAGTATGATTTTTATACAATGCCTCATTGACTGTATTCATGAAGCTCTCTATAATTGGGGGTAGTTCATGAAAGGTACCCAGCTGTATATATAGCTTTCAATCTCATCTCAAGTTAGTTAATTTATTTTAGTCCAGTTATGATGGCATTATGATTTTGTGATTCCTCTACAATAACTATTTAATGTCTAACATTAATCACATTTGGGTTCAGTTCAGAACAGTTTTACAAAATGTATGTGGAGGACATTGTAGCATGTTCTTTTGCTTCTGAAAAAGCCATCTGTAATTGTAGTCTTACAGAAGCTTGAGGCTGAATTCCGTCCTAAATGATCTCCTTTGAATTAATTTCACACAATGTAAGTCAAACAGATTTTGACCTTTATTCAGTTCTGAAAAGTTATTATGTAAAAATGCACCTTCCTATTCAGTAGGTCTGCTCTATATTCAGTCATATTTGAATTCAGTGACAAAAAATAAATGTGTTCTACATCTTGCTGATAGAAGTGGAGAGCTGATGCAGATGTGGGAGTATGGTATGTGTTCCCTTCTGACTCACCATCATTACTGGAGCTGCTGTGTAAGGGCTTGATTTGCCAAAGCCTCCAAACACCCACATTCCCAACTGACTTCAGCTGGAGTAAGATGGATGGCGATCTTAGAAACGTAACCCTCCCTATTTGCATTCAAAGGCAAAATTTCATGGGATTCTAGTTGTAAATGAAGAAGAATATCCTTTAAAATAGAGTCCTATTGGTAGCAGCCCAGCTAGAAATAAACTTTTGAGTTTCATTTTTAATGGCAAAGATGACAAATCATTAGCCAGAGGGAAAAAGGCAACATGTTTAGTTGTAAACAGAGCCAGTTTGATCCAAAGATATTGAGCAAATAAAAGCTGCTTCTGTTGCAAACAAACAGCATTGCAGAAATTCTATTTCTCTTATCATTGCTAAGGTGAAACACTATCCTCCAGAGCTGTGGTCTGACCTTTGTCTTCACAGTGCAGGACTAAGTCTTTCTGGAGCGTGGGGGGTATATTCTAGAGCCGTGTTGACCTTGAATCTCTGAGAACTTGTTGTTGAGCAGGTGAGACAATCTTATCCAAAATACCCAATGGCTAAGAATTTGTAAATCTTGAGGAAATTTATTATACCATTGACTGTGGGGGCCAAGGAACCCCCTTTTTTTTTTTTTTTTGAGGAAAGCTGGTGTCTATTCTGATTACATAGTGCATTTATGCTAGAAGTATATAGAGTTAATCATTGCAACTCTAACGCTAATGTTTAAGGCTGTAGTTTAGATACTGTACGAACACATTGGGGTAAGAAGGCAGATCATTGTGTCCAACCTCTTCGTATGAAGTGATCAGAAATCATAACCTTTATAAAATTTAGAAGTTATTAGATTTCTGTTTCCACTGCTTTTTTATTAAAACTTTTTAAGAACCTTCTGCTTTAAGGCACATTCCTTTGATTTCCAGCCTACATGTGTGCATAATAAATTAATATTTTTTTTTCTGTGACATTACCTTTTAAAGGACTTCTTTTCCACTTCAGTATTTAACATTAGATTTACTTGTAGACATTAGGCACAATTCCCTTGCAGTCTTTGTTTTCCATACTAAAAAAAAATGTAACTCTTCTTCTCCCTTTGAATTTGTTTCAATTTGAACCCATCTTTTTTAAATATGGAAGACCAGAACAAAGTGATGGGAAGAGAGGGAGGAGAAGGGGTAACACAATTGCTTCATATCTGCTAGAAAGACCTTCCTGATATGTTCAAAGACTGTATTTGCATATTTTAGTATTACACTATATTTATACTTCAACAGTCATGACTATTCAGCCAATTCCAATTCTTAACATAGAGCAGAAGTGCTTATTATCAGTCCTGATGTTTATGCCCTTTCCTATTTCTCCATTCTGCAAGATCACCCAGTTCTTTCTGCATGGTGTCCTGAAATTTTCTTCTGTTAGTGAGCCCTCTTAGTCTTACATCATCAGCAAACTTCACAGCCCACTCATTAGAACCTAATTGCATCATTAATACCCATTTTTACAAGATCAGTTTCAAGGAGGAGTTCCTCTAAGACTCAGACTGGTCTAATCTCTTTTGATGCTACCAGTGCCATGACTGCTTTAGCTCATTCCTTAGACATTTTACAATCTCTTTACTTTCCCACTCAGTGGGACAGCTCTTTGAGGACACGAAATGCCTTGTAAATTAAGCCTTATCTCTTACTTTTTTTGTGCAATGCCCTAGAAATCCAGTGCAGTAATATTTTGTACCCTGTGCTTTGTACTCCTGGTGACAGTGCTGCTGAGGAGATGCACTGTAGCATGCAGTGGTACTTCAGAGTTTGTAAGTGCTTCAGTCATAGCACACAGGTTTTTGCATTGGTATAACCTGAGAATTCCCAGCTTGAATGTATGACACCAGCCCATCCTGACCACTTGAGGTCAGGATGCATCAGGATGTCCTACTCAACTACAGGTGAAAAAAAGCAGTTTGGGGGGATTCTTTTTACCTGGTAAATCCTAGATTACCAAAGGAGTAATCCTACCTACAAACTTTTCAGAAGGGTCCCCTTGCCCCCACTGTGTGGCCAGAATTCTGAGCAAGTGCCATTTGTCGGTGAGTCAACCATAGGCCAGACAGTGGCCTTCAGAGGCAAAGAGGGGTAGAGCTGGGCATTGCTGGTAGTTCAGTCTGTGTTGGCTGGCCAGTTTACTTACTCTTTTCATATAGAACCCATAAAAACACTGTTTCCATGCTATCTATATCTATATAATCTGTATTTATCTATGTCATCTGTATTTTTCTCCACTGTTACAATCTGTACTATTATTTTGTTTGTTCACTTTATTATTCATTACATTATATTACTTTATTATTATTAACCATTCATTACCTTAATATAAATTAGGTACAATAATAGATATATGTAAGTATATATATTACTATATATGTATATCACACAGATAGAAGACAATAGAAATGCTCTAACCCCTTCTAAATATCTGCTGTCTTGGCAGATATTGTTCACCTAGTGGAACGAGGAGATCAATTTATTTCCTGTAAAAGCTACAGGAAGAAAAGCTACGCGCAGTTAACCACTTTAGCAGTGGAACACTCTTAATAGCATTTTAAATTAATAAAGTCAAAGACAGAAACAGACTTAGGTACTTTATATATGTGCTCAGATTAGTTACCTTCAGTATCCATTCTAGTCAGATGTACTCATAGGTAAAAACACATATATTCTATCGATGAGAAGAAGTAAATATTTACATTTTTAAACATTTTCTGTTTATTTTTCCACATTCTGATATTAAATATTTACAGAAAGCAAAGCTTCTGTCATGAAAAAATTCTGTCAAAAAGGGGTAGATTAGTGTCTGTAGGAAACCAAATTTCGAGGTTTATTCCTTGATGTTTTAAAAACTAGTCCATCTAATTTAATTTAAGAAAGTATGGTAGTTTCTCCTTAGATATAATGCAACCAAAAGAAAATGAAAAGTATTGAGAAGATTAACTCTTTTAAATGAAGCTGAAAGCTTCAATAGATTTTAATTAGAACTGCATGGTAAGTTTTGCATATAAAGCATAACCATTCAAACTTGGATTTTGGCCAGTTCTGCAAAAACAAAACAACATTAAGAGCTATCCTTTCTTTGCACATTTTTTTTTCCTGAGAAAAGAGCTGACAAATAACATGAAGTTCGCAAAATCAAGTCATATAATAAAACTCTGCATCTTAGTTTGCCATATTTTTTTATTAGGCTGAAAGTATGCAGACAGATGAGTATGTTCATTAAAATACTATGATTATTGTTTGGTAACTTACTTCCCACTGCTATCCCACCCACTCAAAAATTTGGTATGATTTTAGAGAAATCCACTCTATTTTTTTCACTGAAAACGACCACCCTTACCATCAGCTATTTGAAAACACTGCCAACACAGAAGACCAGTCTCTCCGAGGTTACCTGTAGTTGCATTTCTAAGCACTTTTGTACATGAAATCATATTGCACTTTATAGAATGACAGGAATTACACAAACTGCTGAACTTTCAACTGAGGTTGAAGATTCGGATAGGAAAAGGCAGGTTTCAAATATCATTGCTGGGGTTATAGAATATGATTCCCCTTTTATGACTCTTAGATTAATCTATTCACATGCTTTAGGGCATCAGGTGACTCAGAAGTTCTGATTTTTAACATTCCAGTATGACAAGTTTCTTACCTCAGGGCATGAGTTGGAGACTTCGTAGACTTGGGATAGATTCCGTCCTCATTTACTCCCTGGGATGACTAGTACTCAACATTAGTTGTTCCACTAAAATGGTTTTGTCTCACAAAAGGTATCATCCACAAACAGATTAAAAAGGAAACCAGAGGCTCTCTGGTCCATCATTAAGTGTACACATCTGTTGGTTCACATCTGTCCAACTTTATCTCCCCCTTGTAAATGATTTTTTGAGAGGTGAGTTTTAATATATGGATTTGAAAGGTGGGGTTTAAGCAGTTTTAACACATCTGCAGGGAGGGCTTGTTTATGCTTTTGCATCTGCTTCTCTGTGAGGGGTAACTTGCATTACTGAAAGCAGCAAATTATCATCTGGCTTTGAAATGAAAATCCAAAATCCTAGAAAAAACTTACACATAGTAATTTCTAGTGTTTTGAGTATAGGCCCATTTTTTCATGTTTAGCATCTACATATATTTCCATTTTGTTTTGAAAGACATTAGCTAATGATTCTGCTCCAGCACAGGCGCTGTCTTACTGTCCTATCTGTTGCCGTTCTTGCAGGGTTCAGTAAAATTGCTTGTAGTTAAACAAGTCAAACCAGTATTTAAATCATAAATAAACATTTGTTCCATGAAATGTGGATATCTGTAATATCCCTTACATCGTGAAATTATTGACTGATAAAGCTTCTTGTTTATCACTATAGGTTAATTGTAACTGTGTTTTTTGGCATTATGATTTGCAATAGACTGTAGAGGCGTCACTCTAGTTATCACAAAGGCTCATCCAAGAGAATGATCTGATAGACCACTACTGATTTATATAAAAAGTTTATTTTAAACATAATTGCCATAAGTACCTACTTAATGTAGTTCACTTGCCCTGAGGTACCCTAAGCGTTAACATGAGGACAATCCTCTCATCATTATTCTAATTCTTAAAAGCTTTTCATCCACAAAGACACTTATCATTGCATACTACAGATCTGCTTTTTTGCTTCCTAATTAAATAGATTGATGGATATTGTAAATGTAAAGTCTTGGCTAGAATTAGAAACCTGTAGAAAATGTGAAAGCACTGCAGATGGACACCCTACTGGAACTGTTCACGCATTTTGCATTAAAATAACAGAATAAAATAAGTCTCTGGAGTTCTAAAGTCTCATAGATACTGATGCAATTCAAGGCAGCATAAAGATTAAATATTGCTGGATGTCATTCTTATCTTTTCATACTCTCCCCTGTCAATTAGGAGTAGTACCACTCAAATCAATGGCACAGTTTTGACACTATCTTAGAGGATCAAGATCTGATTAATCACAGTATATCATAGAATACTTTGGGTTGGAAGGGACATTCAAAGCTCATCTAGTCCACCTCTGCAGTGAGCAGGGACATCTTCCACTAGATCAGGTTGCCCAGAGCTCTGTCCAATCTGACATTGAATATTTCAAGGAATGGGGCATCTACCCTCTCTCTGGGCAACCTGGGCCGGTGTTTCACCAGCCTCATTGTAAAAATTTCTTCCTTATATCCAGTCTAAATCTCCCCTCTTTTAATTTAAAACCATCACCCCTTGTTTTGTCACAACAGGCCTTGCTAAAAAGACTGTCCTCATCTTTCTTATAAGCCCCCTTTAAATGCTGGAAAGCTGCAATGAGGTCTCCTGGAGCCTTCTCTTCTCCAGGATGAACAACCCCAACTCTCTCAGTCTGTCCTCATAGCAGAGGTGCTCCATCCCCCCCAATCATTTTTGTCACCTTCTTCCAACAAGTCCATGCCCTTCTTGTGCTGAGGACTTCACAGCTGGACTCAGTACTTTGGGTAAGGCGTCACCAGAGTGGAGCAGAGCAGCAGGATCACCTCCCTTGACCTGCTGGCCACATTTCTTTAGATGTATCTCAGGATATAGTTGGTTTTCTGGGATGTGAGCACATATTGCCAGCTCATGTCCAGCCTTTCATCCACGAGTACCCCCAAAGTCTTCCGCAGAACTGTTCTCAATCACATAATCCCCCAGCCTGTATTGATACCAAGGAGTGCCCAGACCCAGGTGCAGGACCTTGTACTTGGCCTTGTTGAACCTCATGAGATTCACACTGTCTCACTCCTCCAGCTTGTCCAGGTCCCTCTGGATGGCATCCCTGCCATCAAGCGAATCAACTGCAACACTCAGTTTGGTGTCATCTGCAAACCTGCTAAGGGTGTGCTCAATCCCATGTCTATGTCATTGATGAAAATATTAAACAGCACTGGTCCCACTACAGACTCCTGAGGGACACCACTTGTAACTGATCTCCATCTGGACATCAAGCTATTGATCAATACCCTCCAGATGAGACCATCCAGCCAATTTGTTATCCACTGAATAGTCCAACCACCAAAACTATCTCATCAATTTAGAGAGAAGGATGTTGCCGGGGACTGTGTCAAAGGCTTTACAGAAGCCGAGATAGACGAGCCCATAACTCTTCCCTTGTCCGCTGATGTAGTCACTTCATCATAGAAGGCCACTAGTTTGGTCAGGCATGACTTGCCCTTGGTGAAGCCATGGTGGCTGTCTCAAATCACCTTCCTGTCTTCCATGTGCCTTAGCATATCTTCTAGGAGGATCTGTTCCTTGATCTTCCCAGGCACAGAGGGGAGGCCAACAGGTCAGTAGTTCCCAGGGTCCTCCTTTTGACTATTTTAAAAATGGGTGCAATGCCTCCCTTTTCCAGTCACCAGGGACTTCACCTTACTGCCAGGACTTTTCAGATCTCATGGAGAGTATCTCGGCAATTACATCAGTCAATTCTCTCAGGAATCTGGGATATGTCTCATCAGGTCCTATAGACTTATGTATGTTCAGGTTCCTCAGGTGGTCACAAACCTGATCTTCTCTTACAGTGGTGGGGACTTTGCCCCCTGGTCCCTGTCTTGCAGTCCATCAATTCAGGAAGTGTAAGAAGAGAAGACTGAGACAAAAAAGTTGTGGAGTTGTAGTCTCGGCCTTCTCCTTGCCTGTTGTTACCAGCTTGCCAGTCATGTTCATCAGAGGGGGTACACTTTCTTTAATCTTCCTTTTCTACATGTCATACCTTTAGAAGCCCTTATTATTATTATTCTTTTCATCCCTTGCCAAGTTCAGCTCCAGCTGCACCTTGGCCTTCCTGATCCCATCCCTACACAACTGGCACTGTCCCTATACTTTTCCCAGGATACTTCTCTCTGCTTTCACTGCCTGTGCATTTCCTTCTTGCCCTTTAGTTTGAACAGCAGGTCTGGATTCAGCCATGCTGGTCTCTTCTCTTCCTTGCCTGATTTCTTACACCTGGGGACCAAGAGTTCTTGCACTCTATGGAAAGCATACTTAAAGACCTGCCAGCTCTGTTCCGTTAATGATTAATACAAAATTAGTCAGTCCCAACAAAATTTGTCTTCCATGTTTTACTGTAGAAATGTATATGCAAATGCATTTTCCATCATATTACAAAAAAGCATTTGAGCTACATGCTCGTTTTAGGCTTATTAAAGGTAACCTTTATATCCTTCCTTGGAAACTGGAAACTTTTTCCTTCTCGAAAAATTTAGCCAGTATTGGTAGCATATATTCTATTTTCTTCTGTGCAGTTTACATATTGATACAGAGGATGGAGGATGGAAAAGGGGATAGAAATTATGAAAAGAAGCTGTAGGATGGCCAAGGTATTTTCACAGTCCTGTCAGATTGTTTCAGAGCATAATTTCATCACATTTTGCATACATATTGCCTATGGCTTAAGCGATTATAAAAGTGTTAAAATGGAATTTACAGCCTTCACAAAGAACATAGCAGTTGTTGAAATTCATTTAAAGTAATGAGAGGCAAAATTTAGACTGGTTTTATTTTCTTTCACTGAATTTTTCCTTTTCTCCATTGATATAACAAACATCTGGAAGAAATTAGATCTAACTTTAAGGAAAAAAAAAAAGCCAACAAAAATAAAAACCAAGCCTGCTTCCCCAACACCATATTAGTAATTTCATTATGTGAAACATACCTTGAGATGTACATACTCCTTCCAGAAGTCCATGAAAAATATACATGCTGGAGAGAGAAATGTTCATGGTTTTCATTATGAATGGGCCAAGGACACAGATGTCACAAATCTGGAAAAATAAAAAGGTGATTTGAAAAATAAACTCTACCTTAGTTCTATCCACTACTACAAACAGCGATACTGAAAGTGGGTAGGATAAGGGCAATTCTTCTTTCTCCCAGGTGGGGGATGTCTGCAGTATAACTGCAATTTTTTAGGAATGATCTCAAAGTCTGGCTGCCCTCAATACAGCAAACCATTGAAATAACAGGAATGAAGCTCCTAAATATTTTTAATATTGTCCTCTCTATCATCGTAGAGTGAAAAAATTCTTATTAGCATTGTCAATAGTAACAGTTCTATCAAAGGAAAGAACAAATAATAGACTGGAAAGAAAATCCTCATTTCTTTAACAGTCATGGTAAGATATAGTGCTAAATTATTAGTGCTAAGAAAGGTACTTCCCATTAACTCTACATTTCTGCACTGCTATGACAGTGAAAATTTCCCAGTCAACTTCAGCAAGCCTGTCAGAAGTCCATCCTACAACTTCAGTAAATTACAGCCTTGCTACATGTTCTCATCTTCCACTATTAAATGGGCATGACTTTAAGATATAAATTTAGCTGTGAATAAAATGGAGATAAGCATCACTATGAAAATAGAGAAAATTGCGGGTACGCAGGGAAAAGGCTCCTCACTAAAGCATGCGTTAGGAGAACTAGAATGGCAGCTGCAGACAACTGGCAAACGATGACTTCATAGGACAGTATTAGGTGGTCTTTATGTGTGACAAACCATCTTGAATGCCTGGTGTTAAAAAGTGTATGTTGTTAGGGATTATTTTCAGATACGGATAAGACAAAGCCTTTGCAACTTGAAAAGGACTGCAGTGGGTAGACGTCTAAATGACACACTTCCTCATTGTCAAGATATCCCTATAACACAGGGAAGCAGGCTGTTATTGTCCAGTGCTTTGTCATTGCTACTCCGCAGTTGTATTCAGTACAGCCATGGTGGTACTTGGTACTTCTCCGTTAATTTACTAGACTCATAATTTTATTTTAGCAATCCACTGGTTTCCTTAAATGTTAGGGAGTGCTAATTTAAGGTATTTAGAGAATATACACTAAAGGAGATTCAATGATAGAGGAATCTTGGATTAAAGGCCTGATTTGAAACCCACAGAATGAAAGTGAATATTCAATGAAATACTGCAGCTTTAATCTATCCCGTTATATCTGTTATTCAGCATGACATTCCAGCTTTCTTTTTTTTCCTGTTTTCCATCTAAATCTTTGAAGGGTACCTTCTGCCACCTTATATTCAATGCAATATTTGGACATACTGGGGTGATTTTCAGTGGGAATGTCAGAGGATTTTCTTTTTAAACTTTGAGTTTTCTTCTGTCTGTCAGTGTGAAGACAGACCTTTAGCTTTTCATTGTGCCTTAATTTATGTACAAAGTAGAGCAACAGAAACTGACGGACTATGAAGAAATGTAATGTTATTTTTAGATAAGGCATTTATTCTATGCAAGGGGTTCTACGCCCTCAAATATCTTCAGATCAGGTGATATTTAATGTGTTAAGCCTCAGAATGAAAGACATCTTTGCAAGTCCTGCACTGCAGAAAAAAAGCAGATAGGCAACTAAATATAATGACTCTCCTGTTATCTAGTGAATCCTCACAAAATTGATAGGCAGTCCAGGATACTTATTCCAAGGACCCTGGAGCACTGAATTCATGCTGTTGCCTGTCTCTAGGAATGCTCTTCTTCATGGATGCCTTCCTACCTGCGAAGAGTAGAAGAGATTGTTCAGAGCAAATGATTAAAGATCCCATCTTTCATAGCAAATAAGTCAATATGCAAATAGCTTGAATATATTAAAATAATGTGACTACGCGGACAAGTCACGCAGATAGCTGCAGTGTTGATAGGTTATCTGCAGAAAGAGCTTTCATTTAAAAATCTAAAAAGCCTTATGCTCTCTACAGATACTACAATGAATGATGAACAAGAAGAACCGTAAAAGCTTTGTTCAGGTCAATAAGACTGTATTTTATCAAACTTTATTACGAGTGCAGACACATCCATTTCAGAGCTGATAATAAAGCTGTTTTATGGGGAAAGAGGCAGTTTAAAGTTGGTGTTTCTCATTTCTTTTTTTGGCTGAGTAAATCGGTAATCTGCAGAATACCTGTTAGTGATTTCTTTCAGCAAAGGTTGTTTGAAATGATGGGAAACAAAGTGGGCTTTCTGTCATTACACAGCTCAGGAGATGGATTTTCATGTAGCTTAAAAGACTAAAGGCAATTACATGGGTCACCAATGAAAGCTGGTATGAAAACGTTATTCAGCCTTCTAAAAAAAGCTACATAGAAAATGTAACAGGTAATGGAGAAAGACTGTGATGTGACTTACATTGATCAAGCTAGACCAGGACTCTCAGAGTCTATATTTTCTGATTTAAAGTGTGAAATTCAGTTATAAGTTTTCAAGGTATTTGAAGTTTCTTAGAAATGTAATTAGACCCTTTTGTTTACAGAAGATACTCCCAGCAATATATAATTGGGTTTTGCTACACACAATCTGGCAAAAATAAAATGCCTGGCAATCAACTACAGAGGACTTCTGAATTCACACAGACACTACAGCCTTTCTATCTACCAGCTTGCTAGCTAGTTTTGCCCAGTTTGCTATTCTCTTTTTATTTTTCTCCATGTAGAATTTCTGCTAGGTGGGATGCAAAAAGTGTCATGATGCTCTTTTCAATCTTTTTCACTTCCTGTTGTTTACAAGCTCCTGCCATGCAATTTTGGAAAGAGTTTTTCCATTTTTCCTCACCAAAAGCAGTGGCTGCAGTTCTGGCACTGATAATGTCATCCGGCATGCGCTGCTGTTATCACCAAAGTGTGCAGGGAGAGGTTGTACCCCGAGCAACTGTGTGACTGGCTGAAAGCAGAAACATCCTATTCTCATATAAAAGAGCATGTATATTTAATATCTGAGTTCTTGCCAAATGATCCCTTCTCTTTCCTATCTGACTTTCTATCTTAATTTTAAATTTCCTTTTGCTCTTCTCATTTTCTTCTCATTTCTCTGGTTTCCTTGAATTTAGTTGATTTAACTCAAGAAAAAGAGAACGCTGGGACTTTGGTAAGGCTGTTCAAAATACTTAATAAAGGTTTGCCATAATAGATCAATTAAAATGAATGTAGGCAAGCTATTTAATCACATGGCATTTCAGATCTGGGTTCCTGATAGAGGAATGATAATATGCTTTATTTCTGTCTGTTTAGTTGACATATTTTTCAGATAACGCCTTGATTTTGTCTACTCTATCCCAGTTCCTCCAGTTATACAGCCACGGCTTATGCTATTTGGCAAAGTATAGTCACTGAGGATGTTCCTATTAATTTTTGTTTTGAACTATTGCTTTTGATTATATTGCATTGATAATGGTCACTGCAAACTTGACTGTGTGCTTAACAACAGAGTCATCTTCTCCACTGCTTGGAGATTTATCCTAACACTCTCCTCTGTCTTTCAGACCTTCCCTGTACTATCTTCTATGTCAAATTCTTCCCGTCACTCTTAAGCTTTTCTCTTGAATCCCCTATCTTCTAGCATTTTCCTCTTCCTCTCTTTTTCTTCTTTCTTTACCACTCTTGTTCCCATTATAACACTTCATTTGTATTTCCATCCCTACTGTTTAATTTTCTTTACCTGTCTCCTAAGGTGAAAGATATGTGACAAAATAAGGGGAGAAATATTTCTCAATTCCGTCATTCCTTGTATGCAGCAAAAGACACAACATGAATCCTGTAGAACATAATGTTCCTGTCCACAGATCACCACATGAACTGATCACAAACTAATAAGCTCACCTGAGAACTAACAGGATTTCAAACATGATCCTACTCTTCAATAAATGCATACCACCGTTTTTCGACCTCCTGCTATCTAAAATACCAACATACATTTTTCTGCAGAAAAGCTGGTCAGGTAGAGTGTTAATTCTGCTCTGGATTTCTGACTGAAGAGCAAGTTGCATATATGTAGTTTCCAGGCATAACACATACCAGAATAAAACAGCGATCAGTACAGGATAAGAACAATGTCTGTAAAACAAGACAAGTGGAGATGAGTGAATAATGCAATCACTTTTCATTCTCAAACAACTGCTTGCCATTCCTGGTACCAGCTAGGCTTTCAATACAGTCAATAGGCAGCATAGGGAAGCAGTGCCACAACTATAAGCCCATAAATCATTGGGTCCTCCTTATTTTTGTTTAATACACTGAAGTAAAAGAAACTGACAACATGGTATACTATCCTTATTCTGTTTTCTCTGTCTCCGTAATTCGGTAAAGTTGCCCCAGAGGTGTTACACATTTTCAGATGAGAAAAGAAATGCTGCACATGGCAAGTGGAGTATTCACAACTCCCAGACAGAGAGAAATCCACAAGACTCTGGTGTGGAATTTCTGGCAAGTACATAGGCTTGGTAAGCTAAGATAATGTCAATATCTTTGACCCTTGCTTGTAAAACCATTACCATGGATTGGGAAAGTTCCAAGCAAAAGGCAAGAAGTGCAGCATATGCATTGCATTTAAGAAAAAGCCCTAAGACTGTACAAATGTCAAGTGAGCCGAAGTGAAATAAAACTGAAAAATGGAAATTCAAAAGAATAGAAAATCAGTATGATGCAAAGAAATTGACACTCTTGGGCTAATTGGAAGAATAATAGCTTCGGTAAAAAGAGAAGGCAGTGAGATGTTTGTGCATTTTACAAAAGGCATTCTTTCTGCCTCTCATTTGTAATCTACCTATTTGCATCTGAAAAGTAAATTGGCATGAATAAATGCTGTTGTGTAACTGGGACTGTGTAATGGAGAAATTACACAAAGTGATATAAGGCAAAACAATTTTCCTCGTTAGAATGAAAAAAATCAGGATTCGAGAGGACATCAAGAAGAATTCACTGTGCTGCCAGACCAGCAAAAATATTTCAAGGGAGTAGACCATTGTTTAGGCTAAAAAAAAAAAACAACCCATGTGTGTATGTTACTAACTATTGTAATGCAGAAATGCCTAAATACCAAAAAAGAAAAATGTGACCTGATATTGTCTACAGAGTATACAATTGGTCAGAGCAATTAAACCTTACCACTGTTCTGAGGACCTTGACACCAACTTTTCATAGCTCGTTTTTCTTCTTCCCAACACTCTAATTTCCTTAAAATATTCTAGAAACACACAAATCACTTTCCTAATGTCACTTTGCCATACAAGCAATCACAGCTGTTGTGACATTGTTGTTGAGACAATTATGAAAGGGGGGAAGATAGACTCTTTGGTGATAAAATGGAAATGTAATAAAGAAGAGAATCATTCTATGAATATTTCTTATCTAAGTCTGACAGGCTCTTGAAAAAGGGAGAGAGTTTGTTGTGGACTATTTTCAGAGGAGAAGAGTCATCTCCATCATATGTCATGTTTGTTACAGCTTTGTCAGAGATTTCATAATTGAAATTTAATTGCCTAATTAGAATATGATAAAAAACAGGAAAACATTTCTTTTAAAGGTGTTTCCTTGGCCAAGGTCAATATTGTAACTGATTACAGAGATGTGATTATACTGCAGTATCTCTATTCATTAGAAAGCACAAAGAATCTGAAAAAAAACCCTTAAGTTTTTTTAAAGGCACACTAATGCCTCGGTGTCTAAATAAATGTAATAGATGCCTAACGGCGTCTAGCAGCTCAAAAGTAAAAGTGCTCTTATAGGTAATTATTCAAACTCTGACAGACAAAGCAGGTAGGAATTACTGTATTTCTATTTACCTTTCAGGTACATTTAGAATGCTCAGAATACATTAAGCTGTGAAACTGCCAGCTAATGGCTATCCCACGGTTCTTTTTTACTGACTTTTAGCTCTTCTTCAGCACACGTCCTTCCGGTGTGGCTCCTACAAACAGCTCAGAAAGGAAGGACATCAGTAGACTGACTCCTAACAAGTCAGCTCTTGCTTAAAAACTAGAAAACACAAGGTGGCCGGCCTCTGTGCAGGTTTCAGGGTATGAGACGGTAGGGAAGGGCAGCTCACAGAAGTATTTCAAATCTAACTCCGGAAGCATCTTAAGTATCAGTGTGACCAGTCCCTGGGGTCACAGCTGCTGCAGGGAAAATAAGTCAGAGTGCCACTGTTCCTCCAGGTGGTTTCTGAATCTGTCAAGCTTGTAGCATGAGCGGGAGCTGTACTATGAAAGTGAGCCAGAGTCCAGGAGGAGCCTTGGCTGCATCCTCAGGTAAGGGGGAATCAAGTTCTCAACTGAATATACCTGCTACTACTACTGAAGTCTAAAATCAAGTTCAGTACATCATTTCTGCTAGACATTCACAGAGTTATCCCAGATGGGAGTTTGTCCTGTATTACTGATGCAGACGCCTTAATGACCAGATGTCAGCACTGATTTGATATCGTTTGTAACCTGTCTCTGGCTAAAAGGCACCATGAATAAAACAAAGGAGGTGAAGTGAATGCGTAGAAGGAATGTAATGTCCATACCCTTCAGAGGAGCCACAATGGGCCTCTGGTGTATGCTTCATTATTCTTGATTCTTCCAATATGAAATACGGATTTCATACTGTGCTTCAAGGAACGTCTCCGCTGGTCTTGTATCTATTATGTATTTATATACTTGCATTAGCAAGAAGTAGTATAAGATAAAATAAACTACTCTAATGCTCATTGCATTAAAATAAACCCTTATAAGTGTTAAACCTGGTGGACATATTTCTATGATTTTATTTTTTGTTCTTTTATTCACAGTGCAGATACGTATGCCTGAATTTTTGGTCCCTAAGGAAAAACCTGACTAACTGCCAACACCCCTCACATGATTAGTGGAGAAAGATCTGTATGAACAAACTGAAGTCCAAACATTTAATGGAATAAATTTCTACTTCAATTAACAAAGATATAAGAAACAAATGCAGTTCTGTAAATACGGGCACCTCATGCCATTTGAAGCACGATGCAGTATCTGAGCCTGCTGCATGGGATGAACAAAGACCCGTGTCCTTTGGAGGGGTAAGCAGAAGCCAGGGGATGCTAGTGTGTGATGTAGTTATTTTTAGGCAACTAAATGTAGGGTTTTTTCGATGCAGTTGAGGCAGCAGTTCAGCTAATTGATTGAATGCTGGTGTCTGTTGAAGCATTGGTTAAGTCACTGATGCCTTTGACTAGAGCTCTGCCAGCAGAGCTTACACATTTTGCTCATATGCAGATACCCACATAAAGATGACAGTGTCATTATCTGAAGCTGAACCTCCTCTTGGCACTTAGATTTGAGTTAGTGACACAAACAGAACCACATTCTTGGCTTTTTATACTGTGGTTTTCAGTACAGTTACATGCTGAATGACGTTTAGAAGTAGTAGATTTTTGTTGTTGTTGTTGTGGAATAATACCGTACCTATAAACCAGCACTTTTGCTGCAAGATGCTGCTACATTGTTGGTTTTAATGAGTACCTTTTTCCCTGCTACGTGCCATTAGCTTCTTATGTGCATAATTTTGTGTTATTTTCATATTTTAACTGAAAGGTTTCATATTTCAGGCATTCATGAGACAATTATCTTGGGGTAAGTATCTGATCTTTCTTTTGTTGTCCGTGGTTCTTACACAATGAGGAACAACAGTGAGAGTTTCCTATATACCTTCTTCACAGAGCTCTTGCATTTGAAGAATAATTACACTTTGAAGGACAAGAATGGGCAAAAACGTGCAAAATGCTGTTCAGCTGTTGGCTATTTATTCTTTTTATTATATATGCTCTGATTTGTACAAGATCAGGACTAAATAGTGAAGGTGTTTTCCTGAAAGAGTTAATGTCTCTGCAGATCAGGCAAGGATACTCTGTAATACTAACAAGATTGAAAGCTGTGAAACAGTAAGTTCAACAGCACAAGTGATAAACGATAGGAAATGATAGCATAGGAGTCTGTCTGAACTCTTAATAGCTGTTTATCATCTTGCCCTAGAAGTAGGATATCTGAGATTCAGATAAACTCATAGATTTGTTCCACACGGGATTTTCATACTATAAGGCCATAGGCCCAGACTGCAAAGAAAGTGAAAGGTGAGATATGGACTTTTCTGTCCTCTTTCAGTGCTATAAAGAGAGGGTAACTTTTGCATTTTCCAGAAACTGGCTTCATTGTAAAAAGAATGTTTTCTATATTAAAGCTTTAGAAGAGACAAAGAAGCTCCACAACAGACTTTACTGTATAAGAAGCAGGCAAACGTATGCTTAAATCCAAAATGTAGAAAATTCACACCTTAATAGAGTGACCTTATTTTATTTGAATATTTTACCTAGAAATTTCCTGCTTACTTACAATTGGGTTTTTTTGGTGAGTTTTTAGGCATATCCAGTCTTAACAGTGAAGATGTACTTAGTACTGGTGTTATCCTTGTATGTAAATCCTAGCAAGATTTACAAAATAGACATGTTTACCTTGATGCTCACTCACTGGGACGAGCATCTTGTGCACCTGGACTTTGATAGCAGCTGATTCTGCTGTCTGGGTATGGACATACCTGTGAAAGGCAGGTCTTTGTCAAGTGTATGCTATGGAAGGAGGTGTTGCCATAGGTTGTTTGCTGGGAAAATTGCATAAGATCATGCTGGGTAGCAGAAACACAGTAGAAAGCTGCATTACCTCTCTTGTTAGCAGCCAGAGGGAAACCATAGTTCTGCACTGTGAACCTATGAGAAGCAGAGATTTTGACAGGAAATTTGAGATGCCAGAAAGTTTGACATTCTCAACGTGACTGCTATCTTGCTTGAGGAGCTCAGGCTAATAGCCATTCCCAAAGAAACATTATGAGGATAAACCCACAAAGCTTGTTAGTTCTGCTATAGCTTGGCCTATGGCAGTGGCTGAGCTGCCCAAACTGAGGTGGAGTAAACCTGCACAAAGTCATATACAGTGATGTTTGGGACACCTAAAAGTGAAAAAGCAGGGCAACATAAAGGGTACAGACACATTCAGGATAAGGCAACATCTGAATCAATATGGTTCTCTGTGTTGAACTTTACTACCTGTACTTTATTACCTTTATTATCTTTGTACTTTATTTGGGAGTCTACATGGAATTTGGTGATTCCTGGCAGTTTCCTTGAAGGTAATCCACCTGCACGGTCTAGTACTGCATCACAAGTGGCACTGGCAGGCTCTTCAGGAGGACGAGGTCCTCTGCAAGAGGAGTAGATTTACTGACTTTCACACTTTGAAGTGGTCTCTCTAGGATGAGGTCGAGGAAAAATTACAAGCGTTATGGGAGAGATGCCGCACACTCCATCCTGGGTGAATAAACCTAACCACCACTCTGATAAAACTTGCATGAAGAATTTTAGCATGTTTTCAAACTGCGCATGTTTGGTAGGCTGAACTATCCTCCTTTTCTTAAAATCTTGCAATTTTTTGAGCCCTTTGCTGATGTACTGACAAATGACTAATATGACCTCTGATTCCTTTCCCTAACAAGACTATTGAAACACTGCCTCCTTGATTCTAGTGAACTATTTCTGTTCCCTGAGATGTCCCATCAGCAGAGTGATCGCACGTATCCCTGCACTGACCTACAAGGCCTTTCTTATATTATATCATTTTAAGTCTCATGGAACAGAGTAACACTTTGGTATCTTCACTGAAATTACAGACAGCAAAGAAAATGAGCTGGTGTATCAGGAAACAGTTATTTTCTTAATCCTGCAAAACCTTTAGCTATAGACTTCATTCTGTACAGTATGAACTGTATAGAACAGTATGAGCTAGACCACACATAGGCTCTGATTCCGCAAAACGCTTAAGGGGAAAGTTTTCAAAGGCACAAATGGCAGTTAAGCAATAATTTGCAGCTGAGGATGAAAGTACTAAGTATCCAGCTGTCATCTGTGACCTTTAGATCCCTGTTGCCAACCAGTGTAGCTGCCAGTGCTTCCTTAAGGGCATAATGATTCAGCAAAATGTCGAAGTGCATGACTTATGTTTTAGGAAGAATTATCCCCAAATCTTATCTTAAACACTGTCACCTGTATGTAGCAAAATGCATAAGTACATCCACTGTAGAACCTAAAGAACAAAAGTATTTCAATAGTTGCATTTTGCACACGGTGGCTCCCTTGGAAATCAAATGCTTCTTCCCTGGTAAGATTAGATCTTAAAAGACTACTAACTGTGGAAAAGAGTTAGTATTTAATATACAAAGAATTAGATATAATTTCATAATTTTCTTCCTGCTTACTCTCTGACAGAACAGCTGGAGGTCCAATAAACAACCTGTAACTGCACTGAAATGCTGTCAGCCAGGACAGTTGTAAAAGAGTCTAGAAGTGCAGCAAAGTTTGGAGTGGTAGTACAAAATGATCATACTGACACTGTATAGTTTTTTGATGTTTATTATTTCCTCTCTGCCTCAGACTTGTCTGGACACATTTTCTGTCTTCAAACACCTCGCTAGACTTTTGTACTCAGGAAGAAATGAAAAGCATAGACTGCATGAAGCAAGAAGAGTGAGACAGTAAAAGTGATTGCATTTGTTTGCCTCTTGTCACAAAAGCATAAGTCAGGAACAAATCTTCTGAAATCAGTAAGGCAAGCTCTGCTTTGGAAATCAACAGTAATTTCATTATAAATAACTACAGTGAGAACAAGCCTAAAAGTCTCAAGTTCTTGTGGATGTAAAGGGGCCTCTTTCAGTTCCTGACCAGCCTAGGAAACACTAGACATTTAATGGGAAGTGTTGCTCTCCTTGTCACTGCATTTTGCATACTCAAGCAACTTGGAAAGCAATAGATTGCCAATACTTTGAAGTGTTCTCTGATTTGTTCCCTAAGGTTGGGCTGAAGGTTGCTTTTGTTTAGGGGTAAATATCACATGATGAACTGATCAAAATTACATGTCATATTCTTTATGACTGAACACTCTAACTACTTGCTTAATCCAAAAGATCTGCCAGAAGATGCTCTCCAAAGAATTACTTCTATAAAAAAAGGAAGGAGGATTTAGCAATATGGTTTTACATTAATGAAGATTTTTGCTCCCTGAAAAAAATGTAAATAAAAATTTAATTTTGTGCTTGACATGCTTATTCCATTTTGAGATTTTTATATTTTGCAGTGGGCAGAAGACATAATTTGTATTTGAAAGTGGATGGTATTTTCCATGCTTTTGGTTAATAAATGAGCATTATGAAGGTGAACCAGGGAACTCCTGAGTATCTCTGTGAGGCACTGAGTTTCGTGATAAAGTCTAGTAACTTATATAAACTCCTATGAAAGTTATCTTACAGACATCATATATAAGATGTAACTAGCTGCCGTAGACTCAAATTAAACCTGAGCATTTTGAAATAGCTTAATGCAATAGTTCTATGAAGCAGTTTAATCACACATCAAAGCCATTGTAAAATTCCTCTTAATACATACTTTACCAGTATGTGAGGTTTTTTCATTCTAAAGCCAAGGGCATTGGGCATTGTGTTCCAAGTGCAAAGCTGGCTGAGGCCATCTCATGGTAAAGTGCTCTCAAACCTGGGCTGTCCCTGGCAGCAGACTCCCACCGTCTCCCTTTCTCAGCTCCTGTGCAACCCCATAAGAGCCAGTTTAGAGTGCTAAACTGCAGAAATATGCACGATTTCCAGTTTGTTGGTGAACCAGCTCGTGGTGGAGTCTGAAAAAGATCAGTTTCTGGGTGGGAGCTAAAGGCCAAGGAGAAGGACAGGCAGACCCTTCTGCACACCTGCCAGCAGTTCTCAGTCATACGAGCTCCATCCTATCCTTACTCAGCGTTCCGAGGCTCCTGAGAAACTGCTCCCAACAAAGCACCGCATCATATAACAAGGCAACAGAACCTGATGTAAGCGAATATGTCTTTCCCTTCACTATGCTGTTTGGAATCAAAGCGGGGAAAAAGGGAATTTGGATCGATCCATGAGATAAAAGATCATGGCATAATTCAGAAAGAAGGCAAACCTAATTAAAATAAATCTTGGGGCTGGCAGGGAGATGAAATACTAAGGTGAGAGGGAGTCCAGAGAAATACCAGAAAAGAGAATTTGTACAGGCTGGGCCTGTAACACTTTATACTGTTAATGAAAGCTGAATTGCATGCACATCTGTAGGTCAGGGAGACTGTTACTAATAACTTTGCAAGTTCTTGTTGACTCTCTAGCTATAATGGGAAAGGAAAATAGTCTCTGAATAATAGGCAACACTGCAGTCATCCAATCAAGCAGAAATGTCCCTCACACTTTTTGGGGAAATCACATCTTCCAAGGACTTGGTTCTTCAAAAGCAGGTGGATGGACTAGTTGTAATCACCATGACCCTAATCTTGTTCTCACTGAACAGAGGATAAAGCAGTTACTTTTTGTCTAATCTTTCTCTATTATACAGTAGATACCATTGGTGTTTCTGCCATAAATGGTCACTGAAAGAGGCTAATCAATTCATGATGGTGAATCTGTCTGTCTAATTACTATCAATTATTATAATTCCTAAAACCGTGCTGGTCATTTTATGAATCATTAGCTTTCATTTCTTGTGTTTTGATATAAAGTCTCATCTAACTGCTATACAAAGGTAGCTAAGCTTTCCAACAGCTGAAAGCATTCTGGAAGAGAGGCTGAAGAGATTTAATCCATTTAATAATAGATCACCTAATATGAAGCATCTGTCTGTAAAATCAGGGAGTCCTTTGGTTTGTAAGGATTTTGCAAACTTAGGCTTAATATGAGCTTCCATTTGTGTCTCTGAATAGTCTGAAACATCATTATTTTATAGTCAAAAGAAACAGAATAAAGGAGAAGCTAGACGGAGAATGCCCTGAGACAAGCAGTTATCATTTTCCAAACAGTAAAATCCTTGTGGATGAAAGGCAAAGAAAAAGCCTACTGATAATAAGAGTTGATGCTGGTTGGAAACAACCACAGTGACTGATAAACTTGACATTTGTGCTCCTCAGAAAGCAGATGTGCCTGCCCAGATTGGCTGTGAGCTATGTACAATGAGTCAGCATTGCTCTCGCAGCCAGGTTTTTGTAGACACACATTATGAATTAAAGTAGCTTCTTGCATGAATCCTGAACATAGCAAAATAAACTGATATTCCCAAGGCAGAAGCTATATTTAACATCTTTTTGTGTTAGCTAAACTACCTCTTCCTTTCTGTAATTTGAATGAGAGATAAGTGGTTTTAAAGATCATTTCCTTAATGCAAGTTAGCATTACTGTTTCTGCATAGAATGCTTTCCTTTTTATCAACACTCTTGGCAAAGAAAAAAGAATGTACAATTGTCTTCATGCAAAAATAGATAACAACTGCAAATCTGTTCCATTTTCCAAGGGTCGAGTAGATTAAGATACAACAGGGACTGATTTTTTTTATTCGCTATTCTAAAACTAACAAATGTTCAAATTAACAACACTAGCTGAAAAATTACTTGTCCCAAGACTCTGGTTTTGTTCTTCACCTGCTCAGTCCAAATTAACTCGAGTTACAGCAGTGAGCCACACAATAGCAAACAGAGAAGTATCCTTGCCATATTTCTAGCTGACATGAGTACGTTAGATACAACATGTACCAGCCAAGGTATCAGAGTGATCTAGGATTTCAACCACACTTCTTGATACAGAACTCTCCATTCACTGGTTATTTACTCATTCTAATAAACTTCCCTTGCCTTCTTCATTTGTTCGAGTATTTGAGAACAGATAAGAAATCTGGGAAATTTTCCAGCTCAAACTATAAAGTAATAAATAATTGATCTCCTTGGCACTTAATGCATGAAATAGGATCCTTGTGGTCTAAAACAAAGACTGAAATCCACAGTTTCAGTCTGGAAAATTCTACTTTCACAGTGGAGTTACCACTATGAAGTTACAGTTCAGTACAGGAGACAGAGGTTTTTCAGGGGCTGTTCAAGTACTGAAATCAATCAATTTAGAAACTATGACCTGTTCATAAATGTCTGCAACTTTCACTTAAAGTGAAAAGTGTTTTGCTTTTACCAGGTAGAAAATATTTGATTGCTTGTAAATCTATTCCAGAGAAGAAATGCAGAATAAAAGAGCTGTGTAAGACAAGTCTGAGTCATATCAGTTAATAATCACCTAGAAAGTGATTCGACACAACACCACATAAAACTGGCATGAGAGAAGACAAAAAAAGAAGCCTGGCTTCTTTCATCTGAGAGCATCCCTGTAAGTGCAGGGACCCCTGTTTCTCACATTGAACAGCGCTTGTTACAAAAACAGAAAAGTCAAAGGAGTGGGAACTCGCCTTCCCAGCCAAATGCTATAACTGTGTCTTTTCTTCTGGTGCCCAAGTTGCCAAACCTCCGATGCAGTCAGATCTGCTCCCAACACATAAGGAAACCTGGAGAAGTTAAGCTCTCCCTAAAGCAGGCACTCAGAGACAGGCCAATTCAACCCCTCTCCAACTCCACTGACGGCAGTCGAAATGTAAGCCTCTTCTGTATATGAACATCTATACGTGGACATCTGAATCTGAGAGCCCTAACCTCAAGTGGCTCAACCTTCCCATGCATTGCTTGCTGAACAGAGGTGGTGCTACCTCTGTGGTGTTAAAAACAGGAGATACAGATGGCATGATCTTGGTGTCTCCTAACCAACTTTGTTTTAGGGGCACACATACGTATTGTGTAAGTCCCTGAAACTCTGCTGAGGAAGGCACAGAATGTCATCAGCTGTGCCAATAACTTGCTTTATATCTATTACCTCTTATTCCTAAGGAGTAGGAATTCTTCCTAAAAAGACAGAATGTACCATTCTTTGACTCATTGACTCACCTAATGTAATGCCTCATTCCTAGCCATGAAGTGTGGGTGGCAAAAGGAGCAGGTGCAGAAACTTGAGACATAAAAAGGGAATTTTCAGGTCAGTTGGGGAATGCAGCAAGGGGAATGGTGAAAAAGCCTGTCGTTTTGGATCCAAGTGCCTGAAGTATGCAGAATTTCTCTGCCCTTGTTTGGAGCTACATCATTGATCTGGGAGAAACATATCTAAAAGGAACATAAAGTTTCTGCTATTGATACTACTATAAAATTGCATTCTGAGCAGCTAGACCAGAATTTCACGTCATTTGCTACCTGTAGTAATCTTCTATTGGGGAGAATGGACAGAACAGCTTTCTGTGTCAGAGGAAGGTTCCATGGTCTTTGCTTTTTATCAGTGATAGAAAAGATTTAATACAACTTTTAAGCTGTTCTTTGTTTATCCAGATATTTTACAATGTATTACTGTGAACGCAGAGATTTTTTTTTCTCCTTTTGATTATGATATATGAATCTCATCAATAGCATCCGTAGGTAGGGTTTGGCTGTCTCCCACAGCATTGAAGAATAAAATGTTGGAATCACACTGGGTTTGTTTTGATTTTTCAGTGAAGGGGAAAAAAAATTCATCCCACTGTGTTTTGCTATCGCTCTTGAAATCGTTATCCACAAAACCAAGAACAGCTGAAATGTTTGGATACAGCAGAAGAATCACGAAAATGAGAAACAAAGAGCATAAAAAGTTACTGATTTTCCTCTTGTGGTTCAGCCAGTAACTACTCCAGTGAGAACAGAGTGTATAAGTGCACAGGGTGTACTATACACTAAAAGACAGGTGAAGATGTTTCAGTATTTGTTTGTTATATCAACAGTTTTTCACTTTTCTATACCCCACAGAGTTACTTTTCCTCCTCTCCATCACGATGAAAGTTATGGCTAAGATTTCACCTTGCTCTCTCAATAAGGATTGAGAAAAGCACGACACCGCTGGAGTTGCCCCTTGCCTGCTATGTTACTTGGTTTAAGCTTCCTAGGAGCTGTCATTTTCCATGGACGGAGATCAGTTTTTCTACCTCTGGCTTACTGAAGTGTTACCAAGCTTCTATTCTTTCACCTGGGTACCGGTGAATAATAGATGCCTCCAATGCAACACTTTGCTGCTTTAGTGAACGGACTCCTATATACTTGTGTCTCTGATCTGATGAAAGCAGCAAAACCAGCACTGTTCATCTGTGCTGTAAGTGATAACTTATGTTTTATGTATCATCCTATCCAAGTTCACACCTCCTAGATCAGGCCGTGAATTTCTGCAAATGGGTGAGTTTATGGCACAAGGTCATTGCTGGTCATAATTATGTCAAATATGACTGCACACATCTTAAAAAGCTGGATTCAAGAAGGAAAAGGACAAATTCCAGACCCAAGTGCTCACTGTGATGTCTCTGTCTTCACTGTGCTTGGCAGCTGCTGATGGCTATACATGGTGTGTCCTTTTCTCTGACCCCACAGTGCTGTAAAGACGTTCTGTGTAGCCAGTCTGTCAATGACCTCAGAGTTGCCTCTTTGAGGAGAAAGAAGTTGCAGCCCCTGAAATCTCACATGGCATTTCTTTCCTACACAATTAATACTAGTTGTGTCGAAAAGTTCTGCCTTTAAGCAGTGATGAATAAACTGAAAGTAATAGCCAATTCTTTAAGTATTTTTAATGGCAATTTGGAACTAATGACACCTCAATATGAAAGCTCAGTTCATACTGAAATGAAAGAATTTTTACTTGCGCACTGAGTCATATTTAAATATCTCTGACCATTCTTACCTTTTTAGGTACGCATTTTCTGTCATGCTTGCATTTTTCCCCCACAAACTGTTGAGAGCTGTTATAAAACTACATAGCTTATATCTGTTTCCTCCTGTATATAACACCTCTCAATTTATAAGAAATACTGGCAGGAATCCTACACTGGAAGGAAGTTAACAAGTTATTGCAACACAGAGATTCAAAGGAAACGGGATTTTATATAACTTAAATTTATGCTAAAAATGCTTGTTACTCTTGCATGGGATGAGGTTAATAGTCCTTTTTGCTGTGTAAGGCAGGGTACACAACCCAGACTGCTGGGTTTGAAGCAGTCTGGAGTTTTAGAGTGTGCTAATTCTTCATTAGAAGATACCGAGCCTGATTTATGTCTTTCAGTAGAGTTTTTTCAGAGTGGTTTCACAGAGGGAAATGGAGGAACTAGAAACAAATACAAACCTAGCAGAAGCACCAAGAAGGCAAACAAATAAAGCATTGTTAGTCCAAAAGTATTGGCTGAAAATGGAGAGTTTGACTTTAAATATCCTCTTCTGTTGTTTGTCCTAGTATTGCAGAACTGGGAAGCTTTCTATGCTTTCACATCATCTCCAGTGATCAGCTGATACCCGTTATCCACCAGAAAATTATCCTTTGCTAGTATTCTGTATTCAAGTTTAGAAATCAGTACATAAGTTCCTTTCCAGTCTCTGAATAAGTGATTGTCTTTTTTAAAAAGGAAAAAGAGGGAATAACATGCTACTGATATAATTTGCATCAGTATTTACTTCTAAGCCTTTATTGCTCAGTAATCAATCAAATATTCATGAACAGCAATTTGTAGTAGCAAAAGCAATTGAAAGATCATGCTTCAAAACCAAGTCTTTATGATCGACTCTTCTGTAGATTAGTGGTATTGGTTTATTTTATTTGAAGCTGCCAATCATTTTAAGACTGTTTGAATTCAGGCCCATTTATTTAGATTTCTCTGTATGGAGACTAAGTGACACAAGAATTAAAGCTGCAGCAGACACTGCTGCATCCTTTACATTAATATTGAACTTATTGACACCTTTTTAGGGACTGAGCCAATGAAGATAATAGCAAGGACGTCTCAGATTCATGGGGATACAGTCCTGAACAGGCTGAAAGATACTGTCTCTGAAGAACTGAAAGGCACATAGTGTTCTCTTGGTTTTTGACTATGTCTTTACAGTTAATGCAGGAGTTACACCATAGGATGCTGGGGATCTGCTGTACAACTTTTGGAGGCAAAGAGTAGTCAACATGGATTTTTCTTCCACTTAATCAAAATATCAGACAGTTAGGATTTTACACCATTTCTTACAAAGACAAGGGCTCAAAGGCTCGAAATTTTGTTAGATATGAGCTGGGCTTAGAAAAGCGCACCATGATTTATAGGACTGCTGACTTGTCACAACCTACAGCTTCTAGTCAAGCTGGATAAAAGGCCATAAGGTTTAATTTCCAGCAATGAAGACAACCACAGTGTTATTGTTAGACCTGTGATTGTAGTAAAAATGCATATGTGATGTTCTTACAACCTGAAAAACCTTTGCTAGCCTCAAAAATCTTTACAGGCTAGAGTCTTGGAAGGACTGAGGCTGCCCTTGAAAACCAAAGCTTGGTTGAACTTGGCTGCTCTTAGGTTATGGCTTATGCTGTTTCCTATGACCTATACGCCACTGTCTCTCAAAGCCAGACTTGGTAAGCCGATGAAATTGCAGCTGGTTACTGAAATCTTCCCCTAGCCAAAGCCCACATCAAAGAGACTTCTGGGTGGGGATTAGGAGCTCCACTACTGACGAGCTTGGAGTGATGCAAATCGGTTCCCCAAAGGGAAATGGGAAATGTGCAGACCTCTCAGCTTGTCGTGCAGAAGGATGCTGGTGCAAGAGGAGCACGAAGCAAATGTGGGGGAAAAGAGCAACGTGGCAGTTCTGGAGAAGCCAAATTCCTGCAGGGGCGGGCCTGCTCCTGTCCTGGGGTCAGTGAATGTTCCAGCTTCCGCAGCATGCCAGAGCAGAGCCAGAGGCATTCTACTTGTAAGTCACTGCTCTCTGCTCTGAGTTCCTTCTCCAGCTGCTGCCTCGGCAAAGCAGCTTTTGCAATGGCCTTTGCTGCAGGGAGGAAAACAGCTCAGTTCATGCGGTTTAACTCAAATCAGGATCAGAGCAGTTTATTGAGTTATTAATGACACACAATTAATGGGCAAGGAGTGTGCTATACATTCAGGATCAATACCGGTAATATATCAGATAAATCATGATACCAGACAATTACAGATCATTAATAAACAGCTACACATTTCCCAGCCCCAGCAACTAGTCCCCAGGAGGACCCCCGCTGGCACCCTCACCACCCAGGTAGCCCAGTTCTGCCCCCGGCCTGCGGGTCACAGTCACAGATCACCCCACCTGTACGCAGCCACCCAGTCCCCGTCGAGTCTGCAAGGATCAGCCCGGTGCGGATTGGCCCCAGCTGGAGGGATTGGGGGGCAGGGGGGACGACACACGGCACGGACTGCCACCAGCACCAGTGCCCTCTCGGGCAGCTGCCTCCTATCAGCTGCCAGGGGGGAGGCACCCCCCAAAGCTCCGTTCTAACCTGCAGGAAAAAAATCAGTATAAACATATATACATCTATACCCACCCCAGAATATATTCAGATTCACGGTTGAATTATTCTCCTGAATTTTGGAACAGAAAGAGTTTTTATCACTTGTAATGGGACTGACAGGGAAGTAAACACAGTTAATAACCCTTAAAATATTTCAGTCTTTTTTTATCTGAAGTGCATTTTCTTTTTAAATGAAAATTTCCTGTTACTGCCAAACCTACAAAGATAGGAAGTATTCTTATCTTCCCGCTGCCTTACAGGCTGTGCTAACTGGGAACAGATCAGCTTTTATAGCTGTCTTCCTCTACAGAAGTGAAAGAAAAATGAAGCTATTAAAGGGATAAAATCAATTGTACTGGATGATATTATGAGAAAAAAAGGGGGGGGGGCAAGGAGGGGAGTGGTCTGAGAAAGAGGTGGAAAAAGAATGACATGTCATCAGTGAATAGTCATCAGCAATTAACTCTATGAAAGCCAACACCAGTAACAGAACTCACCTGACTTTCTGTGAAAGGATTAGAAGGTACCAAGTATCCTCAAAGAAGACAATCTTTGAAACCTGCTCTCAATGTTTCATGGCTGAGTTATATCTCTTATAGCTTTTAACCCAGAACCAGAACTCTGGGTTAAAAGAAAGACAAATGAACGGGCTCTATAGTACTTCTAGAACAGCAGAGCTTCAAGACAGAAATGTTTTTTTATGTTAATCAGAGGGGAAAAAAATCCACAAACTCCAGCCTGCTTCACTGTATCTGCAGGGTTAATTTTAAATTTTAGACCTAAGAGCTGTCAGATGTACAAACTGAATTGCGTGAATGGATTTGGCTCAACTAAATCTTTTTTTTCTGGATCAATTTAAGAAACTTGTAACTATGCCAATCCCTCGTGTAAGATCTGGTGACACTTTCATAGCAATATGATAGATCGGGCTCTGATTGTGCATACAGTTGTCTTAATTTCATGCCTAGACATGCATACACAATTTATTTTCTGTATTTTTACCTGCAAATTCTTGTCATTTCTCTTCCATCAATTCACGCATGCTGCCTTTTCCGTTTGTAGACCTTTTTGAGCAAGTACCATACTACAATGCAACCAAAAATTCCACACCACAAGCAAAAATGCTACAACAAAGTTCACAGGCAGCACTGCACATTTCGGAAGTGCCATGCATTCCTGGAGGGAGGGAATGCCAGTTCCTTTTCCTGCTCTTTCAGCTCTGAATGACAGAGGTGCTGCGTCCCTTTCCCCTTAGGTGATGTGTAAGAGAGAGATTTTTCATCATTCTGTCATGACCTGTTGCCCTTCAAGATCCTTGACTTTTCCTTTTTTCCTGAAGAGAGGATGTAAATTCCCTGTTCCTTCGTTCCCCAAAGACCTCCAGCAGGGTAGTGTGCAACCTGTTATTCTTCTCTTAATTATATTAAAAGAAATCTATACATTTTCAAATGCACATAACTTTATTGTAGCTGCAGATACACATGACACAGTCTATTATCCTTCACCCCTCAAAAAATCTTGGTGAAATTAAGGTATGTTATGAGAGATGGGGTGTTGAGAATGCTTCAATATCGCATGCTAATAACTTGTTAACTGCAACACAATCACAGAAGCTTTGATTTAAAGTGACCTCTGGAGGTCATTGAGTCCAGCCTCTGCCTTGAAATGGATCTTCAAGAACATCCACTTCCGTGCCCAGGCCTAGCAAGTGAGGGAAATGTTCATACTGCATTTCTAAAGAGGGCTGCTTACCATGTATGCAGTTACGGAGCAACTGTCTGACCCAGTAAATCTGAGTTCAATTTGTCAGTGTGAATAGAAGGATTTGGAAAAAAAAGAAAAAAAAAATCTTAAAAAAAATTTGTTGCCAGTTCCAATCAGTAGCAGTAACACAGCATTTTCTCCTCCTTTCAGTTACCCTGCATTTAGTTTCTCAAATTGACTGAGGTGCTTTTTATACCTAAATTTCAGCTCATGTGTTTTCCTTTATCTGCGATAATATTCTCATTCATCTCTTGATAGAATACCTTATTTTTTCTCCCTGTCTGAATCTAAGATTTTGCTGAGATAACTGGCTGTATCTGTGATTTTCTAAAGCACTCAGAAGCATTTTTCCCAGTGGCCCAAGTCACATTATCAGTCACTGAGCCTAAGGGTTCTTAAGTGCATAGGTACTTTTTGAAAATGGAACTTAAACTGCTAAGCCAGGCAGCTGCTTTTGAAAAGTTCTCCTTTATGCAACATGTGCAAGCCAGGAAGGAAACTGAGAGAACAGACATCTCAGTCTTGCTTCAGTCCCAGCATGTGTTGTGCGCAGCAGTTGGTCAGTATGTGTATACACTTGAATAATCTGTATTTCACATAAAATACTTACAAATGACATCTTTGAACAGAGTTAAAATTTATGAAAAAAACATGTTTAGGATCATAAACCAACAAGATAGGGTATAAGAGAATAATAAGTATATAGTAAAAAAAAAAAAAACAAACAACCCAAACGACCAGAAATTGTCATCTTCTGTCAGACCAGACTAGAAAGCGTCCATAAAGTACCTACAGTTCTGCAGTGATAACCTGCTCACTCCCTCTGCAGCTGATGACAGGGTTCCCAGCTTCTTTTCAATCATAGAAGCTACAGAGTTTCACGTGTGTTTCAGGAAGAAAGTCTGTCGCTTTCCCTAAAAAAATATAATGCAAGGAGGGCAGGTTATCTACCTGCAAGTTAAGTGAAACTTTATCATCCCCAGCTTGTATGTGGGAGGTAATTAAAACAGAAACATATTATTTTACATTTCAGCCCTAAGGAACTGCCTATTTCTGTTGAACTTAAGGGAAACAAGGTCCAAGTGCACTGGACTTCAGAAACATCTAACAAAGTTAGTACCTTAAACACAAGTAGCTCCATCAAAATCTATAAAGCTACACCTATATTACTGAGCAAGATTACTGAGCAAGATTTGGTATCTGATTCAAGAACTTATTTCAGAAAGCTCTGAAAATGAGGTGCCTTTGTGATAAAGGGTTGGTGGAAGCAGGATTGTCATGGATGGTATTGCTGGTGAGGAGCAGAAGGAGTTCTGCTATGTCAGGAATAAGCTCTCCGTGGGGGTTAGCAATTGGAATGACATTATTTCTTGGAGTAGTAAATGGAATCTTAAATGGATCTTCAATAGCATACTAATTTAGTCTGATATCTTGACTGTGGAATTAATTTTCTAACTGCCTATTTCAGCTGGCCGTACAACTGCTTCTCTACATTTCAGGGTGACCTTTGTAGGGTTATAGGAGACATTTTTACCTTGGTGAGTAACATTGGTAAATCCTTTAAACACCTCTGGTTTAATTTTGCGATAAGTTGTTCTCAGTGAATTTATCAAGTATAGGAGATATTAACCAGGCAGCCTTGTCCAGCATCTTTATTCACCACCAAAAAAGGAAAAAAGTTTTCAGATGCTAATGAGAATTTTTGTTGTTAGCACTGAGATGGGTGGCTCTCATACGCAAGATCTTTTTTTGGCACAGATTTTAGACAGTCCGATGGAGGAAGAGGAAAGACGGAAGTGGGAAGGTGATGGCAAAGACCGAGGGAATTCTTGGTGTAAAATGCTAATTAATTGAGCTGAAAATAATATGATCTTGACTGAGGAAGACTTTTTCAGGACTCATTAGAGAGTCTTTATGAGTTTTCTTCAACCTGAAAAATGAGTGAGCAGCTAATCTGAGTTGTTCAAGCAGAGCCCAAAGTAAATTAATTCTCTGCTTAAGATCTTGAAAATTGATGTGAGTTTATCTGTCAGTCCCCTGAAAGGACCCAGTGATACTTTTGCAAGTAAAGACCTGGCAACTTCACACAGTTCATATCAGGGTCAGGCAGATCAGAAACCCTGGTTCTTGGGAAAGTGCAATTGATTTCAATCCTGTAAGGAACCTGCCAATTAAAGGTCAGAAACAACCCTCTATCTGCACCTCTCAATTGCCATAAATTGGTTTAGTAGTAGAATGTGAATATACTGCAGCCATCTAAAAATGTGTGTCAATTATTTTGCTCTTAGTGCAGCCAGGCTGCTTTCAGTGATAACACAGTGAGGAAGGAAGGGTCTTTCTGAGCCCCACGAGGCAGTGCATCTTCACACGGCTTCTCACAACAGGCTGTGCCGGAAGGCACAGTTTTGTACTCTGCTGAAATGATCAAATAAACAGAGTGTAAAACTCAAACTTGTACTAAATGAAAAAGGCTGTTTAAATAATTTGGTAGTATGGGTTATAAAATCATTTAATAAATCTGAAAGAAACATCGATTAATATATTTATCGCGTCAGAAAAACAAGGACTGTGTGCAAAGCAATTCATCTGTTTCTCTGCTTTGGGGACCTGACCTGAAACTTCTTCTGACTATTTTGCAATGAGCTCCTAAAAACTGTATATATAAGCACACATATTATCTGACAAACACCCAGATCTGAGAACAGACAAGACAAAAATATGCATTAACTTGTGGTATCCTTGAAAACGAGAGACTTTCCTCAAAATTAATCAAAAAACAGTGAAGACCCACACAGTTACATGACGTACTGTCACAGTTTCAGAAAAAATAATCTGATTAGTTTTCAGTTTAGGTAATATTAGGTTAATATTAGCACAGAAGAAATGCATGTTTTAAGAGTTATGGGTGTGCTTTACCTAGGAACCTGCAACCCTGTCACTTGACGTTATGTGCTTTTCTCCAAGAGGAGAAAATATTACTCTCCCTAATATTACTACTCTTCTTAAGGATCAGCCCTCTCAAGCAGAGAAAGTGTAATAATGACCAGTTTGGGGTGAATTCCTTCAGAGACAAGAAAACCACTCCAAATCCATTTTCAATTAGGTGATAAAATTTGTCACAAAGGGCTCCTGGACCTTCTATAAGCTTCTTCCAGCACATCATTTAGTCTGCCTGACAGCATAGTGACTCTGCAACTATAGCCTATTTTATTCTTTTCAGAGATTTGCCTTCAGATGTCTCTAAAGGCTTTCTTTAACCCCCACCTTTTTTTTTAATTAAGTAAGGTTTTTCAAGCTTGAGGGTTGATTTTTTCCAACAATCGCTCAGCAGTCATGAATGGGGAACTAGGCTAAACCTACTGCTTCCATTAGTTTAATTGATGGAGGCTGGGGCGTGTGATTTTCTCAGCTGATGAAAGAAGCATTCAATTTATGGAGGTTGTTTTATGCTTCACAGTGTAAGTCTGAGAGTGAGGAGAGCATAATTTTCTTCTCAGTTCCCCAAATGACCTGTAATGGGGTGCTGGCCAAAACATTTCACTTCAGTGTTTCAAGACTCAGTCAAATGACTTCTGCGGAATTTTGATGGGGTGGTTTAAGAAGTTTAAGAAGTTAAGAAGTCTCCAGCCTCTGATAGTCTCCAACTATCCAACTATCAACTACTAAGTCTCCAACCCTGTAGCAAAACCTATCAGAAAGTATGCCAATACTTCAGCCGTGTCAGTGCCTAGCTCGGTAGGATAAATTGCAAAGAGGATCGATTTGTGCCGATACTCTTGTACTCAGGAGAGTCAGATGGGTAGTTGCTCTGCTGCCCCTGCCAACAGTGCACACGTCTGGCTGTGAGGCCAGACTGTGGACGGAGAGCTGGATTCGGTGCAGTCCTGAGCCTTCCTTGCAAGGTTCAGAAGAAGAGACTTGTCTGTAAAATCATGGTTTGTGCTAATTACTTTGCTTGTAAAATGATGGTGGATCTATGAATGAAAAGTGGTACAAAAATGATTACGTGCTTATTTTTGTTAAATCAATACTTAATTTCCATGGGCTTTTTTTATTTTCCTTCATCTAAAAATCAATGATATTTTTAGCTTAAAAGGAAATGTAGTTGTTACACATTAATATTTTAACACAATCACATGTGATTGATTTTTTTTAATTACTTTTTTAGGCGGAGCTTTTCAGTGACTTCACTAGGCGTTTATTCTTGACTGTACGGCATGGCCATATGTAACTAATAAATATTTTGCACGTGAGATAGATATGTTTTAAAAAAAGAAAAATCTTTAGAAAGTATCTGTGTGGAAAGCCTTAAATTAACCAGAGCTATGAAGTGGAAATGCCTCCCTGTTTTCATCTTGTTAGTGAGACTATGAAAAGCACCCAAAGGCTTTCAATCTCCCATGCTATTATTTTATTAAAGCACAAAATAATAGGCTAGAACAGAATAACTCATGCAGGGAAAGGGTTTGCAGCCACTCTATGAGACAGGTTAAAGAAAATCTTTGGGGAAAAAAACTACCAACCCCTTCACCACGTATCTTTGCAAGCTGGGTCATTTCAGTTCAAAAGGCTGCACGGTGTGACTCACAACCTAGGTATAAATATGCAATCTGCCTCTCAGCTTCCTGTTTGCACAATATTTTAAGTGAGCTATATAGCGCACAATTCCTGTACTGATATCTGAGAAGGAACAACGTTTAGAGATCCAGTGTCTGTCACGGTCAGTTACTGTTCGGTGCTGGGCTGCACTCCCAAGATCAGTCACCCTTTCAGGTTGTTGACTGAGAGGATCTGTGACTTCATGGTATCTTCTAGGACCTGATGACTTTTTCTGCATTAAGGGAAGAAGTGTGCATCAATTTATCAGCTTATATAACTCTTTTCTAAAAAAACACAGGTCAGTCACAATGCTACCCTTTTTACCCTTTTTTTTTTGACTCCTAAGTTTAGAAGAAAATCTTAGATCAGCTGTAATAATTTCCCTATTTCTGATCTTGTGAGACAAGACCCAAGAAGATGCTATATTTCTCAAAGAGCTTTTTGTCCACGTTTGACTAAGCAGTCAGGATTGCATAGTTTTTCTTTGGTAAGCTAGCTTTCCACCTAAAGAATATCCCTCCAGTCTATCAATATTTCCTAGGAGCTGTTTCATTTGAGTTCCCCAGTATTGCCTAAGACTGGAAAACCTGCCAATCCAGTACTGGATATTTATATACCTTTGGGTATTTTGGAACGCTTGCAGGCAGCTGTGAAAAAGCACCAGAAGCGTTGTGAAGTATAGGTTTAAAAGTTTTTAGTTAATCAGTAATACGCTAAATAGAAGACATTGAAGTTATGTTTCCACTGCAGAAGTTTCTACCCTTTGATAATTGTAGTACAAATATAAACTTCAAATAAATCAAGGTGAAGCTTTAATTTTTCTTTTTGAATTGTATTTTCATTGCTCTGTTTGAGATATTGAGAAAATGACCCATCTGAATTTTTCTTCAATATTAATCCTGATTTTACTGATTAATTTACCTCAGCTCAGATTCAGACTTCCTGTGGAATTTGAAAGCCCTACCATCTTGCTTGTCTTTCATATTAATTGTAAGTACTAATATGAATCTTAACATAGATTAAATATGTAAATAGATGCATATAAACAGATGACCAGATAGATATAAATAGATGAGTCTATAGCTGGATTGTTCTCTAGACTTTATGAGAGCTTGATAAATCAGAATTAGTCATGGATCATGATTTTTATTGTGCCTAGGCATTGTAGAACAAAAGGTACAGTCCCTACCTTCACAATTTTTCTAAGAATATATATAAGGCCAGGGCGACAGGTGAACTGGGCAATAAGAAAGAGGAGTTAAAAGAGCTCATGATACAAGCTTTGTTCTCAAAGTCAAGGCCAGCACCAGATACCTGTAGTTTAAATGTTGTCAAACTAATAGTCACTGTGGGAAAAGAGGGTGTTAAACAACTTTGCAGATGTTATGAGAAATTAATCAGAAGTATAAGTTTGGATAAACGAATCAAAGTTCTTTTTTTCCCGCTCCAGTTGAACAAATCATAGAGAAATGCTGACTTCTCAGGCCGACTGGAAGTGAAATCTTACATTTTAGCAATGAATGAAGGCTTCATAGGTAAGGTGGAGATACCTGCAAAGGACCTTGATGGTGAAGGCCTTTAGCTTATCTTCAGTAGAAAACAGAAAAAGAATGAAGTATCGAGGGAGGTGACACTGTTGGTGTGGTGGGCTGGGAATAAAACCTGTCCATCAGAAGGCCAAACCTCATGGGAAAGAAGCTGTTCCTTCGAGGTATCTTCTGGAACACGGCCTATTTTATTCTTTTTAACAGAGGGTGTTCTTCACCAGTGTTTCCTGTCCCTGTGGGAAATTCGGGCATATTTAGATCCAGTTTGCTACACTAGTTCTTACCGACATTCAAGATATCTGGAGCAAATCCTAGCAAAAAGATGAGGACACTCACTTTGTTTCTATAGACCCCGTGTGAGTACAAAATTGCCCATGTATTGTCCTTTCTAGAAGGTATAGCTTTCTTCAGCTCATACCAGCTTTGCTATAATATCCTTCTTCCTCTTCTGGATGCTTGTAGCCTTACCCACTTTGACGGTTCAACATCCGACAAAAGCACCCACTGGGGGCTGTTTGGATGTTGCTCAGCTGGAGGGAAGGACACAGACCAATGGATATCTTTAGATGCCGGCAGATCCTGTGATTTCCCAGGTTTCTCTGGGAAATACATGTGGTGGTGGAGTATGGAAAGCAAAGGAAGGAAGGTGAGAAGAGCCCTGTATGAGATCTCCAGGTTAAACTCCGAGGGTGGTGGGGGGAGAAAGACTGAAAGTGTTAATAAATGGCAGTAAGTGCTCTGCAGAGAGTGGTTTTACAAGGCTAAATAAGAATAAGCGTACCCAGAGTTGAAGCAGGGGAGCAAGGGACATCATTCATACAAATAAGCTGGATGGTAGCTTGAGGAGAGAGGTAAAACCTTTATAAAATCTAATGATGTGTAAATACCACCTGCATTAATTATGCTGCTCTATTGAATGTTAAAAATCTGAAGCCTGGAGCTTGAATAATTAATCTGCCCTTGTGATTGCCTTGGAAGGGAAAGAAAGGTACTCTTCCCTTCCTGGCAGTACAAGCTAAAGTTACAAATTAAGAAAATGGAAAGTTTATTGTGCTTAAGACATTATTTTTGACAACAGATAGTTTCTCAGGGATGTTTGCTGAAAGCTTAAGGGAGAGAAGCACTGTCCCTTTCTTTTCTTTTCTTTTTTTTTCTTTTCTTTTTTTTTTTTTTTCCTAAAGAGGCTGAGTCATTTCAGCCTGAAACCCCTGTCTTAGGGCAATCCATTATATTGGCATTAGAGATCTGAGGAACCAAGCTCCACACTGTTCAAAAAACTCACCCAGAAACAAATCCAAATCCCTCTGCTGACCGCATCCCATAAGATGTGATATATTAAGCCTGTGTAGAAACACCAGTTTTCTGTTTTACTGCTGGCCTAGAGAGCTTGCTTTCCTGTAATGCAATTTGTTCAAACAGGGCCCTTTAAGCTGTGTGTGACAAAATGACATTTCAGCTTAGAGTCAGCTGTTTACAGTCTATCTTCCCGTCCTAAATTTTCAGAAAATCAGGAAAACTTGCCTTAGAGATGAAGACACTATTAGGAGGACTTAATATAGTGTCACCAGGAGTCAAAGGAAAATTCACTCAATCATTCAAAGGTACATTCATATATGAATGAATGTACCACGATGAGAGATGTTCTGGTTGCCCTACTTGTAATCAAAGAGAGAGACAAGCCCCAGCTGCTGCAGCTGTCATTTCCTTAAACTGACATTATTTTATATTATTGTAAATAATGTTAAGAGATGGCTCTGCTTTAAATTAAAACCTGTGGTTTAGACTGATTGGCCTTCCACTAAATCTGGTATGGTTTTTTCCGGGTATAGGTGCTCAACAAATATAAAAGCAAAAATACGTCAATGTATAAATATAGATATATGACTCCATGTTGGGCATGGACTTTGTCTTGCTTATTTAACGTAAATCATAAAAGTCTGCATGCCAGGGGAAAAAAAAAAATCCATCTTTCTTCCAACTGCACTCTGTTGGTACTTCTTTCTACAGATAGCTTTATAAAATCTGCTTTGTTAGAATGTTTTACAGAACAAGACAGTTGTGAACCTCTTGGGGAGAAATGACAAATTAAGAATCCTGTGTAAAATTACCTTGCAGCTGCAGTCTACCTCTAACAACGCGGAATCATTGTAATTTGCTAGTGTCCTGTTATATGAAGTGGAGGCATGTTTTATTTTCCTTTAATGGAAAAAGCATTTTATTATAAAGCATTTGCCAGTACCTTTTTCTTTGTGGGAGAAGGGTTTGAGGTTTTCTTCAGTCTTCCTGATGGAAAATATATATGTTTTTAATGTGTGAATTTAGTAAATTGAAAATTAAATATTGATTCACTGTGAGAACAGATGGAAATAAACAAGAGGGCACAGAATAGGTACCAAGATGCTATTGCTATTTTCCAGGAAGTTAGTGCAATTACTTTTATTCTGGGGCAAGTCTGTAGGAAATAAGGCCTAGCTGTACATGTTCAGTTTAATAGACACTAATATCAGTTTTCATGGAACAGTTTTGCACAGCATAATGTTACCCAGCATTAGGGACAGTGTATACAACCACAGAAGACATCCACCTATTTCTGAGTGCAGTCTCTTTAATTATGTATTGGTGAGAGTGTATTTTTCTCCCTTTATCACTTTGCTGATATGTGCCTTTTTTTCTTGATTTATTGAGCTTTTACCTCCACAAGGATATTTTGAATTAAATAAACCATAAGCTTCTGTAAGATGCTAGATACAAGTATGGAAGCTATTCATACTACAGGACACTTAATAAATACTGATCACAAAACCAATTAAATATATAGTCACTTTGTGAACTTCTTACCTAAAATGAATATGATCTCATTCAAAACTCTTCTGCCATTTATGAAAGTTTCTCTTTGACTCCATATCACTTGGTTGGCAGTCACTATCTCATAAGGTGTCTTTAATGAGCCATTTCACTTTCAAAATCCCCATTTGAGTCTTCTCTACGTTAAATGGTCATATCTTAGATGTTTATACAAATAGAATACTGACTTTGAGAAGAAAAATTTAGAACAAGAGCAGAATGCTAAATAGTGAGGAAAATATAGACTGAAATTTATATAGACTGTTATTTTGAGTCTCTATCACAAACAGGATATTCCTTGAGTTGTTTGGCCTGGCCTCCTCAGTCTATTTGCATGCTCACTATTTATATGGTCTCCTTTTTTCAAGATTGCATTTCTGTGACCAATGACCCTCTCTAATTGTTGAATCCTTTGAATACTTACGAGAAATTCTGCTTCATAATTTTCTTCTGCTAAAAGGAATACGACCCTGCCTATTTCATGTTATAGAGCATTCAACAGGAAAGACTAAGGGAGTCTCTTCTCCTTTGAGTATCTTCTAGGCCAGTGCTAGAAGGCTGTCATAAAAACTGACTGCCCTCAAGCCTGAGCCCTTCTGTGGTTAGAGCTCAGAGATATTTGAATTAAATTCTCACATGTTAGCGACTGCGTCACGAAGCCATGGCCAATTAATTCCTTATTCTTGAGCTGTTCCATCTAGCATGGAATAATTAAAAATTAATTCAGTTAGAGAGAGAAAGAGAGTCAGAAGAGCTGTGTGGGATGCTACTCGAGGGATTTAAGCGAAGAGAGGGCAAGAGAGAACACTTAGCTTCCAGTCACTGATCAAAACAACTTGTAAATATTTAAGACCAAATTGACCAGCCTGAAAGTAAAAGATGGAGAGCAGCCTACTCGGTTCA
>NW_010420407.1:32052-43034 GCF_000710305.1 Buceros rhinoceros silvestris | reverse complement strand
TGGTTCACAGAAGTTCTTCCCCCGGCGGAGCCATACTGCTTGGAAAGTTATATCCCTTGAGGCAGAGGAGAACACTAAACTTGAGCTATGCATGCTGCAGATTAATGTCCTTGAGTAAAAAGCGAGGGATCATTTCTTCTTTTGTCTGTTTTTGTGGGTGTTTGCTAAGTCTATCTCTTAATCTCCATTTCTTTGCTTTGCCAAAGTTACCTGAAATGAAATTGAAATGTTTGGGTTTAGAATCACTCAAAGATATATTCCAGATTTTAATTTTTTCCCCACCTAAAATAAAATACTAAAGGGGAAAAAAAGAGTAATTTCTGCTTATCTGATTGGATTTTTCTTTCATCCAGCTCAACACAAGAATAATTACTCACACAGACCACTTCCTTATTGGTTTTGCTCCTTCTACTGTAGAACTTATTTCTCAATATCATTATGTAGTCAGGCTTCTATAAAAATTCCCTAACTCAAGTCATGCTGCTAAAAAAAATGATATCTCAGACAATGCTCTTGTTGATTTTTCAGCAGCTTAGTAAACGGATCAAGTGATTTAAATAATGTTTGTCTCAGTTCTTCCAAATGAATTGTTACTGTGGCTAAGATAGCATGATTTGGAAAAACGAAACAATTGTGGGAATGAACAGGATGTTTATATAGCGTTAAGGTAGATGAACACTTCAGACAATTAGGGTATCTGTTAACAACCAACTTCATTAGTGCATTAAATCTTTGCAATGCTTAACTTAAGCTTTCTCAATTAACTCCTCAATATGCAAGGATTTTTGAGAGATGCAGCCATAATCAAAAGGCATGAGAAAACTGGAGGCTGTTGAGCAAGTGCTCATTCAGGTGAGGATGGTCAAAACCATCAAGGTCAAGGTCAGATTCTGTCCTAGAGATCTTTTATTTAGGCTTTCGGCCCCGTGTCACTTCTGTTCTGCATCAGTCACTCCATTCTTCAGCAGCTGCCTGTGTCTTCTACTATAGTCCAGCCCTAAGGAAAAGCACCATAACGGTTAGTGGTATAATTTTAAACTTCCAGTACAAATATTTATTATAATCTTTTGAATTAATACATAAAAACTTCTTGCAAAACTGCCAGTGGCATGTGGTTCAGGTTTGTGGGGGTTTTTTAACGTAGTTAAGTCTTTATTTGTACAGAACTTTTAGTACTGTTGATTAAAGTTTTAGATGAGATCAAGGAACATAATATATATTTGCAATTGATGCTTCCATAGTGCAAGAAAAGATATTTAGCATTATTACAAATTAAAACAGTCACCACTGGAGGAAAGGAAAACCTTGAGGGCAATTTCATCCCTTGTCTTTCAACACCAAGGTATGCTTGCCCAGGAATAAAATTTTGTAAAATTATAGAAAAGCAATATACCCCTACTGTTAAAAAACAAAAGCAGAAAAATTCTACCACTGCTGAGTTTTGCTGTGTGAAGTCAGAACTAAAAGCAGAGTTGAAGCATCTCCTTACCAAATTCTATGTACCATAAGACAGTTACACTGCAGTTCTCTGGAACTACACCAAATTCATTGCTCTGTGATTTCCTATCTTATTGCAATAGTTTTTCAAACAACTCATCATATCTTTTACTATAAACACAGAACTAAATCAAGTAATAACTCCAGTGTTTTGTTCCAAATCCTGAAGGCATAAATTTCAGTGTGATTAAACATACTTATAAACAAAAACTTAAATCCTCAACTTAGTGAGCAACAGAATCATATGGAATGACATCGTCCAAAAACTTCTGAAGTGCCCAGACTCTGATTTTCAGGGCACTTCCTGGAATATGCGTTACTTATCAGTAACTTTTTACACTTGCACAAGTAGACTTGCTTCAATTCAATACATAATGCCCTAAGTTCTTCTGCAAACCCTATCTGTGTCTGCATACAACATATATAATTTTCAAAATACAGTTCATTATATGAAAATATATCTAAAGACCAAATTTCTTATTTCTGGAATTACAACAGGCATTGTTGTATGTGTTTACTAAACAACTAAGTTTATAAAGTGAAAAGTAACAGGGTAGGACCCACCTGACCTCACAGTGTAATTATAATTAACTTCAGGTACATCCACTTTCGGCACTCTGCTATTTTCCATTTCTTGTGTTGTGTGAAATGTTAACTTTGGTCCTGCTGTTGTTCCTCTCAATTAGTTTCAGCATGTAAGTAAGTGCCCTAATTATTTCAGTGCGTTATAATATCTGTCAGATGGTACTACTGCTACTAAAACCTCTTTTGGTCTACATGTGGTCTTTACACCAAAGTGTTACTTCAATGACAAGGGCATCAGTAGAGTAACAACATCAGATGAAAACAGAAAAGGTTTTTTTTTTAACCTAATAAACCACATCATTTTCCAGGGAAAATGGTCGTATCAGGTGATAATTTGACCCAGGATCTTGCCTTGCACCACAGAAATCTTTCTGCTTTAATGAAAAGCACCAGTGATTTAAAGACTGTTGGCACAAGCTAGTGAAAACAACATTACAAAATCGGAAAGGCAGTGGGGAAAAAAAAAGGCAAAACAAGGTCTACTGTGTTGGTGTTAAAGTCAAATTGCACAAGAAGTACTGATAAGATAGAAAATCACTTACTTCCCTGCAGGGGAAACGTACAATAAAGGAGAGATTTATGAACACCAGGCATAGATGGAACATTTGTGCCTAAGTTCCAGACCGCAGAAGATAGTGATCTGTTCAACTCACTGCTGTTTAAAGTCACCAAGACACTACATAAAATGTGAGTAGCAGCAGAAGGTAACATTGCTCATGAGTGAGGCCACGGCTACTCTGGCTTGTTCTCTGGTGTGGCAGAGGCACACACAAAGCAGACAGCAGTAACTACCCAAAATGCCAATTTATTACGACCAAAAGTTCCCCGGCACTCTGACAGACCACAGGAAATTATGAGTTCGGATGTCACACGTGAACATAATACTACGAAGCTTTGTGAATATTGTTTTTAGAAATATGAACCAAAATGTGCGCACTCACTCATAAAAGGGGAAGCCTCCCACTTGGCAGCCTCCAAAAACTAGGTCTCTCACTCAAAAGGGGGTGAGGGCTCCCTCAAGGATACATCCAGAAATATTCACTCACCAAAGGGCAGGGGTCATGAGGGCTCACGCAGTCCTGAGAAGTTTCCTTGGGCAGTGTCCTGATCCAAAGGCAAAGTCCCCAGCTGCAAACCCAGTGCTCCGAGGACCAGCTCCAATCGGCGCTCCCGCAGGGCTCCATTTATACCGCAGTCGAGTCTGAACTGTGGCCGTTCTAATTGGTCAGGGGCAAGTGCGTGACAAGACAGGCTAAGGGCCCCGAAAGCCCGATCTTTACATGGTCTTTGGCAAGTTCTGGTTGTTGTCCTGTCTTTGGTAAACCCCAGTCACTGTCAGGTCTTTGTCAGGGCGGATCTATCTGCCACACTTAGGTGCCTAAAGTTTGGTATCTGTCAACGAACAGATTCAGGAGGACTCTATTAAGCAATTTGTTCTTTGCCTGTCTTTGAACAGTCTGCTAAGCTGCTTTTTTTCTTTATCTGCAACTCTGTCCACGTTTTTTGTAGCAACTTAAAGAATTTAAACATTAAAAGTCAGTGTTCAAAAACAGGAGATCCAGACTGCTGCTGATTACAGTACAGTGATTAGACTAACGAGGGGAACTAAAATATTTTTGTATCACAAGAGTCTTCTTTCACAGCCAGCTTTAGGCTTTCATCTGCCTAGTTTCTTCCTTCTCTCTCAGCATTGTGCCTCTACTATCCTATACCACGCAGAAGGACACTTCTTTCTGATATACTGTCAGGCAAATATTGCACACGTATTGTCGTGCTGTCCCTGAAATGCTTAAATATGCAAATCTAGATTGTCTCTTTGTCACCATTTTAATTTTTGCCTTTTTAATGTCAGAAGTGTAATAACATGAACTTTAGCACACGAAGTTTACGTGTGGAAGCATATTAGCTCTGTAGCTAAGGTCATTAATCAATTAAATTCTGTGATGCTTTGCAGTGCTAAGAAATAGATGCCAGGAAGAATGTCCTCTCATCTCTATAACTTTTAATTGTATCAGTGAGAAATCCAGTTCACTTGATTTATGTGCCTGAATTAAATACAAAATGCTTGGAGAGAGAGAGGCACCTATAAACAACCAATATGCTAGGTGCATCTGTGCCTAGAGTGAACTAGTAGGAAAACCCACTGTTTTCTCTGTGGATTTTAGCTTTTGCCTGGAGTTTCAGAAAGACATTTCATTCTTTTGGGGATAGAAGACTTCAATCCCAATACTGAAAATACACTTCAATGGCCTTATGCCTTAGAACAAATTGAGATCCTTTGTTTATTTCAAAGCATGATTACCACCTTGCTGAAATGCCAGGACGTGGGAGGTGAAGTGCTTTTCCCACTTTTTATCCACTGCCTCCATTGTACGCCAAAGGACTGGTTTAACCACCAAGATGTAATTTATTCGGTGATTGAGATGGTGGATGAACATTCCCAAACGTTCAAACTCTCCCGCTGCAGTCTTTCCAATTTTTTAGAAAGGAACTCAAGCTTAACTGAGAGAAAGACAAAGGAAAAGAAATTATTTAATATTGAATTAATAAGCAGTCCTGAGAGTGAAGCCCAGAATACAGATGTTTAATTTTTTATGTTGGTGTTTAATCCCTAATCTTTGGCTACTTTCTTTCGCTTTTTCCCTGCTCTTTCTTCTACAACTACACTTCCTAAGGTACTGAATAAAAGGCTGGGGCTTTGACCTTTAAAATAAAGGAATAATGACCGTTGTGTTATGTGATCTTACTCCTGTGCAGCAGATTTTGCCAGTGTCTGTTAAATCCACATAGGTCTTCTGAGAAGTCAGAGGACTAACTACCACCCCCTAAAGGAATTCAATTCTGAGGTGCGGTTCTGGGCAAGGGCCAAGGAACAGCACAGGTACCCAGGGAATGCCAAGATCAGAGGAGCCTCTTCATAGCTCCAGGATATGTGGCAACTGTGAAGGCAAGATGTGGTGGATGGTTTTAACTACTTAAACGCTGCATAAATCTGACTTCCTGCTAAATTTCTGTAGGAAATGGTGGGGATCAGTGTCCCTTTTCTTTAATCATAACCTGCTAAATTCTTCCACGTGGATGACTGTGAAACAATGAAACCTTGCAGGTCTCCGCAGTCTATAGGAACCTGTGGAGATAATCCCAGTGCTGATGGTACATTTGATTCAAAACCACGCTGAGTGGGTGCTCTGTTCTTCAAGTCATGATAACACAGTTTATTTTAAGGGTTTCCTAATGCACTCTCTCTATATATAAAGATATTAATATACCAGAATCAAATCTTGGCATAGTTCTGAGTAAGTGTCCTGTTTCATTGCTGGTCCTTAACTACTTAATACCACATTGGTAATTTCACTGAAATATAATTCATTGTGCCATTTTAAGCTCTTGAAGCTTCCAACTTCTTCCCTGTATCAGAGACTGATCTCAGACAATCCTGATGCAAAATAACTCAAAAAAACCTCTGAGAGAACAGTCTTGGCCTCACAGATGTTTGCAGCTCTTCTGGATCAGGTATTTTCTTCCATACAGATTAAGGCCTGCAGAGGTTGTGTTCTACATTGTTACGTACTTAGCACTTTGAAGTATCTCTTGGAATTCTACCAGTACAGGGGCAAAATGTCACTGGCAGCAGGGTGGGAGAGCAGCAAAAATTGTGAAGGAAATTAGGAGTTGGACGCCTATTCCTCATGCTGGTCCCCAAACTAGCAGACACTCTTGTTTCTGCCCTGCTTACCAGTCATGAAATTCAGGGGGTTATTTCCTCCCAGAAAGCTTGAAATCTCTATCCTCTTCAAGCTTCAGCAACATTGTTATATTTTACATCCAAATCTGAGTGGAAATGGAAGTGTCAGGAGAAACCTGCAGCTATTCGTCAGTGTGATGTAATGCATTTTGAGAATTATACTATACATTTTCCTCTTGCACAACCTTGTGTTCACGTGTTGTGTATATACAGACATTTTTTTATATGCTTTTTTCTTTTGAAGGAAACTGTGATAAAGGACCTGATGATACTGTAGAGGAGGACAAATTTCTATGAAAAGACTTGTTGAAAAGTAGAAGGAGAAGGGAAACTCAGCCAGTGGTCCTCTGATCTTATCACCTGCAGGGTAAGAGACTGTACTTATGGACAGGGAGGTCCCTTAGAGTTCTGTGTTCCTAAATCTTAAGATCATTCAAAGAAGTACGAGAAGAGGAACAAGTAGATATAATGTAAATTATGGATGCCATAACAAGAGAACAGGAACTTGATTGTGGAGATGACTGGAAATCAGTAGTGAAATGTTTTGAGACCTTCAACACAGTTGCAACCATAATACTGGTTTTGACATCAAAGCTTTGAATGATGATAAGCAATGAAGCATCAGGAGGACAAAAAAAGAAATGATAAAGCACCCTTCAGGCATCACCAGACTTCAGAGGTTTTGGCTTCATGATATAAATGAGTTATTCAAAAGACATGAATGCATGTCTAATCAGAACAGAAAACTCTGCAGTGTGCTCTGATATTGATTTCACTGTATCAATGTGTGTAAATATGCATATACACACAGATGTGCACATACATACAGCTGGCAAGCAAAACGAATTTGAATGTTGAACCATCTAGAGCAATTACATATAAGACACCTTTTTCTGAAGCCAAAAATAACAGGAACAGACATGTACCGTTGGCTCTGTAACAGTTCAGACTCAAGGGTATTCAATTACTTAGTGACAGCTGATGATTAGATTAGATACGTCCAATAGAAAACTAAGGGTGAGAGAGGTTTTCATGGAAACAGAAATGCTCAGAAGCAATTTCACTTCTAATTATTTTTCCTGAATTATTATTTTTTGCTTGTCTTAAAAGAGGGTGCTATGTATTATGGGAGGAATCAGAAGATTAACATAATTTATTATCCACTGAGAATTGGGCTTCCTTTTTGCAAAGAAAGCCAATTATAGAAAAGGTTACTTCCATTCACTCTGATGGAAGGAAGGTTCCGAAAAGATCACCTAGGTGAACGCATGACAACCCTACAAGCTAAACAACATCAGAAAGAAGGTCAGCAGCTACAGTGCTTTGTGCTTTAATGAAAAACCAACAGCAGGATGTTAAAGCTCTCTATGCTGTGTCTCAAAGAGAGCAGTAAATATGGGCCATCTAAGTCTTGACTGATAGGGGAGAAATGCAAAGATTCAGAAGGGTCTGGTCTTAATAAATATACCAATTTTCAAAGAACTTTCTGAGTTGTCAACTAGACAACTGGTTCTAAAGACGAAACTGTATTTTAAGTCATTTCTAGTTTAGGAGTAAGCACAAACAATACTTTGACAGTTTTCATGCCCTATCAGAGTCTGAGGAGTTTTAGAGAGTGCCAAAGCAGTCAGATTGTCTCATGCAATGTTTTTATTTCTTCTTAAGCAAGAAGTGACCAGATATATTTTGGAAACACCACATTATTATTTCCACACTAGCATTCTGATATCAGAGGTAAATCTTGCATCCAAGGTCTGAGATAAAAAGCCATAAATATCAGTGATTTCTAAAAGGAGACTTTTATTCATGGATTATATGACAAATAGTTTCTCCTGGATTATCAAACAGAATTAAGAGCCAGCCCCAGCTAAATGATTACCAAACTCTCTTGAGTTCTGATTTTCATACTGAAAAAACCCATGAATATGATAGAACCTAAAAAGAAGGCTGGCAGGAAGCCAGAGCAGAAGTGCCTCTGGTAGGTTTCATCCTTAAATACATTAATTCAGAAATACCTTATAAACCACCTGGTTAGAGAAACCTCTGAGGCCTCAGGCCTCCTGGGTTCTTTACCCAGTACCCTGGGAGAGCTCTGTTCATCAGAGGGTTGATCCAGGAGATACACAGCGGTAACACAGATAAACCTCCAGGTATCTGACAGAAAACACAAGTACAGTGGGACTAGAGATTCAGGCAGATTCACTCCTACCTTACGTGCCCGAACATTCGTGAGTATCTGCACCTTAGTTGCAGATTAGGTGAGCTACGTAGCGTTAAGATCCAGTTTTAAAAGCAGGTGATGCTTGTGTTTCTTTGCATCAGTGATTCCGTATCTTACTGATCAAAGGCAAGACTGTAAAAGTTAGGTAGTCAGCAAGGCAGGTATTACATTACCAGCAAAATAGATACGCTGGTTCTGTAAAGTATCATGATCGTACTGCAACAGCTCCATCCAGATGGTGAATGCAGGGTTAGCGAATCAAGTTCAGGTGAACACAGGTACCTCATAACACATTTATGCATCTTTAACTCAGCTTTCTTTTTATCTTGCGGAGTAATCACTGCCATTGGCATTTATCCACAAACATGAGTTTCCAAGAAATATTTTAAGACCTTTGTTAGCTCATGGGGTTGTATGTTCTTTGTTAGCTCATCTTCTTGCATGTTCTTTGCATACTTTTCTTTGTTCTTTAGGTGTTCTGGCTTTGGGAAAATATATGCATCTGTTGTGGCCAACAATTAAATTTTGTAAAAATTATACTTGTTCTAAATGAAAACATCTCAGAACACCATAATATTCAGCCAATGCCTCCCACGCAAAGCTTGTCATTTGACAATCTCTGTATTAATAATTGTGCCCTCCTGTGGGACCACTGGGGTCTGAGCCATCCATCCTGGAGGCTTTATAAGTGCCAATTAAAGTTCTTCCCTTAATTTGCTCTGATAAAACAAAATTATTTGCTTTTCTTTAAAGTTCGCTGTCCACAAAGTATTTGCAGTCATGCGTAACTATAGGTATGACTTCCAGAAGCATCACTTTGCTGTTCTTGTGAGTCAGCCAGGGAGAGTTTTACAAAGACAATAATGGGAGCAGATTGAGAGCATCAACAAATCATTTTCCCAACTCATATTTCTTTCAAAAATCCCTAATACACACATAATATCAGCCTTCTAAAGAATTCAGAACTAATTTATTTGTTCAGTATTTATGTATTTGTGTGGCAACATTCACCTGCCTTTCTAATTCTAGCCAAATAATACAGCATACATTGTGCTGTAGTCGTGATGCCAGTTCTCTGTTTGAAATTAGCATCTGTGAACTTTGCAAATAAAGGATAACAACCACCCAAAACTTTATTGTTTTATCAAGCTATGAAAAATTTCAAAAATATCTTTTGCTAGTTGGATAGCATTATTTAAGCCATAGCCATGTTTAAGCCTGTTGATCTGTATTTTATTGTCATCCAGACTGAGCAATGGTTTGAAGGAATGCCTTGTCTTGCAGAATTCTGTCATTGATTTTGTCAAGTATACTCAGATCAAAAGTTTGCATTTTACATGAAATATACACTTTAGCAAGAAAGTAAAATTGTTTTAAAATTTAAAAAAAATTCTGTTATTGAAGAGACAGGGAAGCATTTTACTAAAAATAAAAAGAGCTCTGCTATCCAAGAAACATACATTGTTACTGAGAAAAGTCTCTTAAAAGATTAACTTTGAAATGAAAATAAGAAAAGGATATAAAAGAGTTTAGGTAACATCATAAACATCAACAGGATTTTGAAATAGGTAAAAAAATAAGCCAAAAGTACATTTCTAGTCACAGTTTTGTCCTTACGCAGGGAAAAGCAGCAGTGAGTTAATGAAATCCGTGGGTGTCTTCACCATCATTGTGTCTTCCAGGTGGAAGTTGATGGTGCTATGAGGTTACATCTCAATGATTCAAACAAACAAGTATATTGCTCTAGGTTCAAGTATATAAGAGAATATATATATCAAACCAAATTAAATCAAATATAAGGTGACAGTTGCCTATGATTGGACACTGCTGAAATGGCAGAAGAAAAAAACAGGATAAAATGCTTATTCATGGTTATACACAAATATATCCATTTTGTGTTATCAATTAAATTCTTCTTTTTATTCTAAATTTTACTATAAAATTATTTTTCTACTTTATTAAAATAATATTTTCCCTCTCCCCAGCACTGGTGAGGCCACACCTGCAGTACTGTGTATCCATTTCTGGGTTCCCCAGTACAAGAGAGATGCAGTCTTACTGGACTGAGTCCAGTGAAGGACCAGTAAAATGATTAAGGGACTAGAGCATATCTCTTGGGAGGAAAGGTTGAGAGGGCTGGGACTATTCAGCCTGGAGAAGGGCAAGCTCAGGGGAATCTCATCAATGTATATAAACATCTGCAAAGAGGATGCAAGGAAGAGACTGCCAGGCTCTTTTCAGTGGTGCTCAGTGACAGGACCAGAAGCAATGGGCACAAACTGAACCACAGGAGGTTCCCTCTGAACACCAGGAAACTCTTTTTTTCACTGTGAGGATAACCAAGCACTACTAGCTTGGTCACTACTAACACAACTACAGGTTGCCCAGAGAGATTGTGGAGTCTCCATCCTTAGAGATATTCAGAAGCCATGTGAACACGACACTTGGCAACCAGCTCTAGGTGTCCCTGCTTGAGCAGGAGGGTTAGACTTGGTGACCTCCAGACCTCCTTTCCAACCTTGACCGTTCTGTGATTCTGTAAAGAAAATTAGGGAAAATATGTAAGTGCATTTGTTCTTTCTAACTTGCATACTTTTTGTCTGGCTCTTTTTGGTAGCAATCATCTCAGGTAATAATATTCCCTTTGTTGATTCCGGTTCTCTGCTCATATCACCTGTAGACCTGGCAATAATGCTAGCTGTAATTAGCTGTCTTTGGTTCCTCAGGCATGACCACTCATCAAGGGCAGTTTCATGAACCTTTAGAAACTACAGACACATTTCTCTGCTGGTTGCCTTTGTGCCTCAAAATCATTGTATAATATTACAATGAAAAGACTGGTATTTCCATTTCACATAATATTAAAAAAAAAGTGGGAAAAAAAGTGTTTTGTCTTGATGCTCACTGCCTTCTTCCCCAAGAGTTCAAACCGCT
>NW_010420407.1:0-31962 GCF_000710305.1 Buceros rhinoceros silvestris | reverse complement strand
CTTCTGAAGTTGGTATTCCATAGAAATGCAGTGGAAAGAGATTGATATTTGATTCTCTTATTAATTAAAAAAGAGTGTTTCCAAGTAGGAGCTTTCCCTTGCTCAGCTTTTCTTTTATTACTTCTGTTGCAGCTGCTCCCTGTGTCATCCTTCTTCCCTGACTGAATCTGCCCACAGCCTGTACAGTTTTGTTTAATACAAGTAGTTTAATCCCTAATGTCTGTGTCTCACATAAAAATCTAGCAGTGATGCATTGTTTTTCTGCATCACTTTAGGCTTCATAGTGGTAGCAATATGTAGAAGCCACCATTTATCATTGACAATTGTTTTTCCCTTTTTATTATGGTATTAGAAGCTAGAAATTCTGTTGAGAGCAAATAAAAACAAATGGATATTTTATTTACTCAGCCTTACTGCTGCAGTATCATATGTCAAAAGTCTGGTAAAATTTTCTTGATTGGAGACACATTATTGAAGGCCAAAAGTCAATGGACATGATCAGAAATGTGTACTGGGCATGAATATTCAAAACAAACCAGAGTCCAGAAAGTTAGGAAAGCCTTGAGGCTGCCCTTTGAAGTTCTGCCCTCTCTACACAGAAGATACCAGTAGCCTTTTTTCCTTTGTGTTTTAACTTTAACAGTCATGGCCATCTTTCATGAATCAGGAAGAGTCGTGAGGCAGAAGGCTACAGCAGGGAACATTTCCACGTTCAGATCAATAGTTTTCAAAAAGCACAGAGAAATACAGAGTCCTGATAGTTCTGTGATGAATGCACACTTCACAGCATTACCCAGTTACCCTAATGAATTCCAAGCAAGGTGTCTTTGGCGCAGAGTGGGTGGATAGCCTAGTCTATTTTGTCTGACAGGCTTTCTGTGACACTGGAGACTGGCTTGGTGAAGATAACACTATGATGCTTATGCTCTCTGTTTAATCTTCAAAAAATTAACTAATGGTGTTTCAGGCTGCATCCAACGAATGCAATCTAACCACTGGGTTTCATTTATATGGTGGAATGTTGCCCCTGCTCCCCCCACATTGCTGTAAGACAGGGCTGTATGCACACAGGAGTGAGCGAAGCACAAGCCATGCTTCAGAAAGCGCAGGGTTCTATCACTCTCTCCAGTCAGTGAATAAACTGCAGTTTGAGTCCCATCTCTTAGTATTCAAACAAACTTCACACTGATAGTTATTAATTTCTGAACAAAAGACAGATGTTTTTGTGGATAACTTTTTCCACAAGCAACTGTAGAAACTAAGTCTTGACAGTCTTTTCAGTCCTAGCTGAGGAATTAATTGATCCTTTGGCACGGAAATTTATTGAGCACTGATTAAGAAGGGAAGGCAGAGAATAGCAGAACTTACCTTACTTTTTGGTTTGTCACTTCCTATATGTAAATCAGCTCCTCTCAAAACTGGTGTTTATTGCTTTTAGTCTGGCTGCTTTCAACTATTTCTCTTTTAGCAGTAGATAACATATGGCAAATTTATCTTGGATATACAATAAATTCCCCATAGTCAGTAAGGACCATATGAAGGATTCCTTCAAATCTGACCTTCAGTTTGTGATGGATGCGGTTTGTGGCTGAGCCTTTTACTTAACAGCTTTCATGTTGCTTCACAGATAGAGCTAGTTTTGCTGTGACTTGTTAGTAAAGGGGATTAGGAAAGAGATTATTCTTGGAGAATGCAAATAATTCAGAGCATTTAGTCTTTTAGAACATTTGGAATCTGGATCATCCCTTCAGAGTATTCCATGCCTGCTCTTTTTTCTTAATTTTTCTGTTATAAAATGCTAATAACTTTAATAATAATGTCCATCTGCAAGAATGATCTGTTTTCCTGTTGTTCATCTTCTTCACTGAAGCATTTCACATTTGTGCATCCTTGTGTAGCGTATTACATTTAATCAGGACTTTACAAGACCCTTGTCCTTTCCAGTACTTGTTTTCTTCTGACATGACACTTTGTGCCTCATTTGTTATCGATCCGCTTAGAATCTCTCCCTGACTTTCTGAAAGTTTTTCATTTGTCAGTGTCTTAGCTGGTTTGCAACTTTGACATAAAAGCGTCCAACAGCTTCTTTCTATTACAAACCATAAATGTCACACTCATTTTCTTGTTCTCACTTAAAAAATAATTTTATTTAAAAATCAGTATAATAAAACTTAGAGGTATATCAGGAACACAGACTCAGATTTCATACAGATAGTTATTGTTCTCAATTTCAATTTTATATTACTCCAATTCTGATGAGTTTTTAGAACTTAGACCAAACTGATGTAGAAATCAATGTCAAATCAAACTTGTAATTAGGAAATAAACATAATAATCCAAATTCTTTGAACTGTGTGATGTTGATGGTCAAAAAACCCAAGACTTGACCTCTCCATGTGGAATATGTAGTAATTCTTTCAGCAGAATAAACCTAAATGTAATCCAGCATACAGTAATTTCATCAGGTTTCTTTATCCTCTAGAAACACTGCTCTCCAACAAAAGGTCAAAGTTTTAAACACTCTCCCAGAATTTGTAAATCTCTCAATAAGGTATTGGTCCTGTCTCCAGGATTTACTTCAGCATTTACTACATGCCAATATCCAGAATTACATGCAGACGGATGCAGAGATTAATTTGTGTTGAAAGAACTTTGGTGAGGCCAGAATTGGTGACGGACCGAAGTTAGGGAAGCCTGGATGGCTAAAATGCAGAAATTTCCCCTTTCCTAAAGGAAACTCGCAATTGCATTTGCCAGTTCCAAAAAATTTACTCTTCTACCATTGAACATGTGACTGAGCAAAGGTCAATTATTGTACAAGTCCTCAGAAAATGAATTTCAGATTTTAACTTCACATTTATCCTGAGACTGATTTTTTTAAATAGAAAGAAGGAAGGTAGACTATAATTAATGCGAAGTGGTGAGAAGCCTGATTTGGTAAACAAACATTTTCATGGAAGATGCAATTGGAAAAGGTAAGGGATATGAGGACAAATATAAAGACTCTCTCAGATGAAAAAAACTAAAAGAATGTGGCCTCTTTAGCCTCAAAGCAAAGCCTGAGGACAGGACAAATCCAAAAAGAATCTGTTCCTTTGTCTAGACATATCAGGAGGGTATCATGACTGAAGAAACAATGGTTATCTAAGCTAAGAAGCAAAATTGGTGCAAGAACAAGGTATACATAAACCATAAACTTAGACTGTAAATAATATATGTGTTCCTAGCTGCTGGAGTGGTGAGACTCTGGAACTGCTTTCCAGTAGAAATAGTATGAGTAATTATCCTACATTTACTGTGATAACTAGATAGGTAGATTCTGCTTGATCTCATTTGCAGTATTGGTCAGTCCTCTATCAAGCTGCAACAAAATGACGCTTGGCAACATGCTTCCTGGAAATCAGCATTTTGATTTGCTTAAACAAGACTGGTTGAAAAACAAAATGTTCTTTCTAATTATTCTAGGCATGTTGTGGCTTGGATTATTTTATTGCCAAACCAGAAAGGCAGAAATGATGGTCTTAAGTCACATTGAATATATTTATGACCTCTGATAGAGAGGTGCAAGCAAATATCAAAGAACCCTCTTGGTCTGACTCCTAAAAACACTGGAATGAGAAAAATAGTTTAATATTTCAAGTGTTCTAGTCTTTCTAACTGGAGTGTAGCTGAAGCTGCGACTCTTGAATTTCCAATCTAGCAAAACAGAGAGCTACAGAAAGAAAACAGATTGCAACATAGAAAATATTACAGCTTGGTAGTTTTGTGGCAGTTATTGTATTTATCCACTTAGAAACAAGAAATACTTTGAGCCAACACTTTTCCAAAATACATCATTTTGCCTTTTTATGTCAGGGGCAAGGTAGTGAGGAGTTCATCACTTTGAGCAAACAGTTTCCAACTCTCTCTCTAAGGCTGGTTATTACTCTTAATACACAGATATCTCAATCACACCTTCTACAGGAGCCTATGTAAGAGTACAACAATAGCAGTACACTAACTATATTATTTTTATGCCTATGGGGAAACAAACTGTGCTGCTGAAACAATAAAATGACACTAACTGTCCAGACAGCTCAGTTTTCTACAGGCTTCTTAGCTATAAATTGCAGCAACATCCAAACTGGACTTCACTGCATTGTGTTTCTGAAAATTTTCCCCAATGTGAGCCTCAGAAACAGGGAATAGTTGCGTGGATTGAAAGGGAAGGGAAAAAATCTTTCGCTTTTCCAAGGTTTGACTCCTGATCCTCTTCCCTTCATTGCATTTAATACTAATTTTCCTCCTGAACATGGGAAAAAGGGCCACTCTGCCTGGGGAGGGCAGCAGCTCCTAGTCTGCAAGAGCAAGTGTTTGCAAAAATGAATATTCATTAAGTGGGTTATCAGATCCAGTGTAATGGATCTGATTTTCCATCCTGAGTGATGGGAGGATGTTAGGCGCTGAGGCATACATACATACACATCGAGTAGAACACAGAATCATGTTCTACATAGAATCATGACCCTTAAGATCATCAAGTCCAACCATTAACCCAGCACTGACAAGTCACCTGTCCTTTAAAAATCTTCGCATACATGTCCTTTAAATACCTCCAGGGATGGTGACTCCATCACTTCCCTGGGTAGGCTGTTCCAATGCTTTACAACCCTTTTGGTGAAGAAATTTTTCCTAATAGCCAACCTAAATCTCCCCTGGCACAACTTGAGGCCATTTCCTCTTGTCCTATCACTTGTTACTTGGGAGAACCAAGGACACCATCTTTTGGACAGAGGATACTGCAAGAGGAAGGTGACTTGCGTGGGACAGTTCCCCTTGGAATATTCTAGTCTGTGTTGTTTAATAAAGTTGCCTGTAGGTAACCTACCTGTTCAATGTCTTTTGTGCATTGCATTAACAACTAAGGGAATGTCCCTCCTTGTTGCTCCTGTGTTTTGAGCAGTCTTCTTCCATGATTTTGATCTCCTGAATTGTATCTGAGTTCAGTTTATTTGCAATTCCAGCAAACACCTGTTATACTTTTCTCTTCATGCTGATGCTGGCTTTTTGTAATCCTTCTAATGCTTCTCATTGACTTGAAGGTCAAAGATAGAATTTTCTTCAGCTTATTTCATTATGAGGTAAAATGTGCTTGGTAGCATTCCAGTTAAAATGGTTATACTGAGAAGGGTTCATACCAAAGGAGCTGTGTGATATCAAGTGTCGAGCGAGAATAAAGGTAAAGCATACATGGTAATAGGTCACTGAATCATTGGGTTAAAAGGAGGTTAGATCACCCAGGACATCTTTTTTCCTATGATTGTTTATGCATTATAGCAAAGTACTATAAAGCTCAATTCATCTCAGCCTCACTGACCTGCTAAGCCGGTAGCCAGAACTACACAACGGTCTCTTGTTTCTGTGTTTTTTCATGGGACACTGCAAACAAGACACTAATATGAGAAGTATATAGAATGAATAGAGGATCCTAGTTTGATGGGACTGCTTAGAGAGGTAGGAATTTTGAGAATGCTCATATGTATACCAAATATGAGTCAACAAAAATAGGGCCCTTGGGGAAAGTGTAAACATGGGTGGACTCTGGAAAGAGAACAGTACTGAAAAGATCTTGAAGTCAAGGTTATCTGATGGCCCTAGCCAGGGTCCAGTGAAACATTTATTGCAGTGCCTGTGGAGGTGTGCTAACAGCTTTTTAACTTGTATCATGCCCGCTGGTTTATGGAAAACTTGCTTTTGATGATAACTTTGATAAGCCAGGAAGGATTACTTGAAAGCTCGGGAGAGTAGGGAGGCTGACAGAGGACGAGAGGGTTCTGGGTTGGTTGTCTTTCAGAATAGGTTGTACATATTTAATGATTTTATTATACAGATTGCAGTGTAGGACAAGATGAAGTCTAGTGCATACTTCCATTTTAAAACCCAGTATACACTGAAATTTGCTTAGCAAAATGTTTGGTCTATGCTGAAGTGTATGGGCAGTGGGTTTTGTTGTTGTATTTTGTTTAGTTTGTACTCTAGCAAGTCACAACAATATCCGTGTGTGATTTGTTTCCTTAGAAGAGTACCCATTTTTGGTGAACATCATCTTTAGATCGATTAAGAGGGTTTTGTGAGTGCTGATTTTCTAGAAGCAAGCATGTTGATCTGTGTTTATCCTATTTGATAATGCATAGCAACACAGATCAAAGTGTTCCTTCTCACAATCAACATCTGAACATGTGCGTTCCAGAATTTCATCTAGTGCATGAAATGGCATCCTTGAAATTACTCGGATAAAACAACACATCCACTGTGTACTAAAATGAATTTGCACATGCAGTTGGTGCAGAACATAAATATACAGCTACAACTAGGAAAAACTTTCACAGAACAACTTCTTTGTCTTTGACAATTCAGTCCTGACAGTCAGAGGAGACATAAAATGTTTTCAAAAGACAGCCTGGGAACTGAAACTCATAACTCTACCAAATACTTAAAGTCATAAACCCAGCACAGACCCACAGAGATATTGTTTTGTCAATGCAATAAATAAAATTTCTTCTTTCTCTTCTGATCCTGAAGTGATTCCTTAATGTTTCACATGAAGTAGGCGATATTTCTTGCTCTTCTCTAAGCCTGGGACCTAATGACCCTAGCACCTATTCTCTTGCAAATTGCCTGCTCTGGTCCACATGTGCTTATCAGAATTGGCTCATGCCAATTAGCACAGGAATAGGAGAAGCTTAGCAGAAACCACTTGTTCTTACACAGCATCCAGTTTGAAAATTTTCTGCTTTCAATCTGGAGAAGAGACTGTTTTTTCTATCTCTGTCAGCTGGTCTAATAAAAGACATTATTTCTCTAACACAAACTAATCTCGTATCTTTGGACAGTTGTGGCTGTAGCAGTGTTACGTGCTTCTTCATTGCCTATTATTAAGTCATATCAATGTCCATATACACTAAACAGCCCCGTGACCCAATACATCCATTCATTATTCTGATAATAACATCATAGATGAATACATAGAGATCTTCCCATCTTCAGAATCTTCTAATCTTTTAATGTTTTTATTTTCTTCTGTCTTATTCCTTGTTCTGGAAACAGATTTCAACTTTTTGTCACGAAATACCTCTAACAAGACTTCAAGCTAACAAAGCTCACAGGCCTGGCTGTGGCAGTGTCTTCAAGAAGCTCAGAGCTTGCTGGTGTCTCATTTAGTGTTATGCTTTTTAAACTTGTTTAAAATCCTAACCCAGTATTGAAAAACACAGTACTCTGCCTGTGTGCCTGCCAGTTTGTCATTGACTCTGTCTCACTTACATGAACATATCTAAGAACAGTTAGTCCCCTTTTTTTCACTTTAAATGTGTAAAAATATGTTCCTATTTTTTCCTTCTCTGACTGTTCCTCTGCATCCCTGATTGGTTAATTTATCATTGGTTCCCATTTTCCTGAAACCTCCTTATGGCGAGAGGCCAACCTAATAAATTCTTCACTGGTTCAGGGATCTTCAAACAGAGAGATCATTACAGAATTAGAGCTCTGGGCTGTGAGCTCCTTTACAAACAACCTTTTGGTACAGGGACCTCTAGAAGGATCGGTACTGAAGGACAGCTTCCCTAGGACAGAACTGCTCAGAGATTAAATGGTTCTTACAGTGGCTGCCAGCTTAATGAAAAGATGCTGATGGATAGACATCTGCCAAGAAAAAACTTGTAAGAGAGAAGCCCAGCTTTATGAACCTCCAAACACATTAAACCGGCAGATGCAAAGCATGTCTGTGTTTCAGTCAGAACGGGCATTTTTCAAATGGAATAGTGAGTAGAATATTAGTGCTTTGCATCACTGGTGCTGTCAGACAAGATGATTACCCCTTTGATCTATCTGCAATTATGATCACACATTTAATCAAGGGGATTTTCATGCAGGAAGTGTGCTGGAAGTTGCTTCTTTCTGTATGCCTGTAAGAATGGGAGGTCCTTCTACTAAATCTCTCATATCAGGGCTTTCTGAGCATCTCTCAAATGATGGGAACTGTTACATAACTCACCCTGAAGTGTGAAATGCAAAGAATTTTACGTCAAGACATAGGAGAGGGATAATGCAAATTTCCTTATCATGTCTAACTACTTATTGTTAACCCCCTGTGTTTTCTTATTTTAAAATGCTCCTCAATCTGCCTATATGGCATTTTCACAGACTTTGACAGAACTCTGTTTCTACCTGAAACTCACACAGAGGATTTGTGCAGTGTTTGCTTTTGAGTCTCCTTGTAACTTTTTCACTGGGCATGGATGTCATGAGCACCCTTATTCTCCAAGTCAGAAGTCATTTAAACATCCTTCTTGCTGCTTGCCAAAGGGTTTTGATTATTGCCTGCCAGAAGAGATTATTCTCTGGTGAGACAACTTTTTGTGTCATTGCTCCCCAAAACAGCCCTTTCACTGGGATGGAAAGCACATGCCTCCATTCCTGCAAACTCTGTAATTCTCTCTTAATAGCAGGCTCACTGACAGTTGTCAGTTCGTCCCATGTAAAGGTTGATTGTTGTCCTCCATTTGTGAGCCCACTTGGTGATAACTGTTAGGAAAAATGGTTTTAAGAAAAAGAGTAAGTTAATTCTATTTACCAAGATGATTAAAAATTCAATACTACTAATAATAAAATACTTAAATTTATTTAACTAAATATTTAATTACAGTTATACCCACAAGATATTGCAATTGAAAGATTAAAAAAAAAAAAAAAAGTTTTTTCTGCCCCAATTGCTTTATTCAGTTGCTATTTCAGGATCTTCCTTGTTTAAAGCAGGGACAATGAATGCCAGTTACATTCCACTGCTCTCCAAGCATTCCCATGGCAGATGCACCTTAAAGAACAGATTGGAGGTCCTTCTCTCAGCTTATCAGAGTAGGGGAAATTATTTCAGCAGATTCTCTCTCTTCAATGCTGATTTTTGGACATGAACTTTCTGTAAAGAATAAGTTGTGTGGTAGCTGCATTAAAAATTTAGGTAGCTCAAAGGGACTGGAAACACAGCCAATGACACACTGGGGATGGGCTATGAAGAAAAGGTCTCCGAAAGCATAATCTTTCTATTATACAGAATGGTTATTGGGATGATGCATTGTCAATGCCCCAAGATTCCTCTCTCTTCCTTTGTTGAAACTTGAATGAAACAATCTTTTTTGCCATTGGACTTGACTTTACCCTTTCTGTTGAGCATGAGGACATCAATAGATTATGCAGAGAGTGATGAAATGAAATGACACGTAACATTATGCAAGAGGACAAGGTGCTTAAAGGGTGCAATATCTACCTAATTTTCTATGGATCCACTGGCAGAGACCAACAACTGCTCTTAGCGCTTCTATGGTTGATCCTGCTCTGGAAATCTCCAAGGATAATTGGTTTTAACAGTGAGACTACTAATTCTTGGAGAGGTAAAGTGGAATTGTGTCATATGACAGCGAAAGTACTTGGTCTGCTCATTCCCTTTGCTTTTATGAAAATGGCTATGAGGAAGCTTGGGAGGCACATAGGAGGCCTAAGAACATAAATATTAAGCTCAAGAACAAAGCATACAACACAAAGCTTTTCATTAGCACCCTAGTCAAGTGAAGCTGTCCTGATTTTAGCTAATGATGCTGAGGTCAGATTTATGCTTTTGATATTCTCCTTCCATGCTGAAACTATATTTGAAGTCTGCACTGGAAGTATATTAAATGATAATGCTTTCTCCTGTATTAAATTCACATCCTAGCTTAATCTGTACCAGCTACCCCATGCAGGCTTAAGGTGTGTAAATGTAGCAAGGTAAGGTAAGGTATGTTCCTAATTTATCAGCTGTTGCTTTTAAGTAGAATCTGTTTAATTAACATTAGAGATGGAAAAGACTTATGGAATGTGTAGTCTGCATCTGTGCCTAAGGAGGAATATGTGTACTATATTCTTGCCAGTGCTTTGTGCAGTCTAGCTTCTGCAGTGTGAAAAAGGAAGGATAGCAGTTGGGGCATACTTATGGTACTAATGAGAGCGGCTGTTTGTGGATGTTCCTGGCTGTGGAGGTGAGAGAAACAAAACCTCAGTACACTGGTTTTTTCTGCCTGCAAAAACTTACTGCGCTTGCATGAGATAACACAGGAATTACGGACCAAGCTGTAAAACTAAAAGGATCTCTGCTTGTCAACATTATCTCTTTGTCCATTTATGCAAAAGCAGCTCAAAGCAGAGTTGCTAATATTGTTCACATTTCTTCTGGGGAGTCCCATGCCATTGAAAAAAAAAAATGACACCCGAGATTAAAGAAGTGACTAATGCAATCTAGACAGTTGTTTAGTGAGGAATGACTTAGTACTTGCCTGACTGGGAAACAGCTATAACCTCCTCTATGAGCATTTCTCCATGTGAATGGAATTTGGTAAAATTGAGAGAGATATTCAAAGAAGTTTTATTTTTTGTTTGTTTGTTTATGTTTCTGTTGAAATAAAAAAACCTAAGAAGATCCTTCTACATAAAAGAGTAACAGATGTTCAATACAAACCCCCAGCAATAGAAGATGTACTGCTCCTGTGTTTCTGGCAATGGAGCGTCATCGCTGCTGGCCATGCTGTAAAACAGATCGAGGGCAAAACTACCACAGCCTTTCATGAATCTTTCAGGTGGTTCTCTTCCTTTTTAAGCATCTAGTTGAAATAGCTCAGAAGTGTTCAGCATCCAGCAGCTCTGAAAGCATTCCTACAACAGCTGCTACTGCCTAAGCACTTCCAAAAGTCTATTCGTAACTTTAAAAGGATTTATGGAAAGACAAGTGGGATGAGGAAAGGGGAAAAAATAATTTTAGCTTTGAAAACAGGGAAAAATGAATGCCTGAAGGACCTCTGACTGCTAACGAGATCACATCAACCATACGGAAAAACACAGGTGATCTCTGGGAAATAACATTATAAATGAAAGGAAGGTATATCAATAATTCTCATGCACTCAGCAGCAGGTGAATCTCTTGGAAAAAAAAAGCTGAAATCCCAGCTGCCTTGCTGTTGTGACTGAAGTAGCTCCACCTGAGGGTAGCAAATACGTGACAGAAACAAACCTCCATCATTAATTTCAAGTCCCAGTTACATAAATCTAGATGAGTAATTAGATTTTAATGAAACTGAATTGTAATTCATTAGATTTTAATTGCATTAATATACTTTTTCATATGACATATTGTCTGTGAATTGCATTCTGATAGTACTGGTATTTTAGAAAAAAATGCACCTGTCAATTCACAGTGACAGTTTTATAAATCCTCTTGATATTATGGTTCCTCGTTTGTTTTATAGGTTTGAGATTTATCCTCGGGCCTTGTGAAACCAGATAAAGTACAGGCCCTCCAACCTGAAGGAGCCTTTATGAATCTGCTGGGTCTGATGGTGTGGATAGGAATATAGATATGAAACTAGAAATGATCATTGGGATGATAAAATCTGAGCTCAGATATAACTTACACCTTTAGGTTGTCCTTGAATTAATTATGTACGGACTAGGACACAACATTTAGGAAAAAATGACCAGTCCAATTTTAAAGTAAAGCTCATTAGTCTTTAAAATGGGGTACAGAATCCATCCTGTAATAGCAATACTCTTCTTGAAAAGAAGAAATTAACAATGACTTTTTTTCATGTGGCAGAGAAAAAAAAAAATCAGTTTTTCACAATCCTAGTCACACAAAAAATGTCATGAATCAGTCAGAGCCCCAGTCTGAGCTGACATTTCCTCTCTCATCAGATGCTTCCATCTGCTTTTCAGTGCTGCCAATACACCTGACAAAATAGATACCTACAGACCTAGAAAGGCACAGCTGCCATCAGTGATCCTAGTCCATCGCATATATCTTTCATCATTGAGAGAGAAAATTAACTGTTCTTGGGTTAAGATCTCACTGATTTTATTTTTGGGAGATGAAAAGTAAGCTTTAGTTTGTGGGCTCTTTTCTTTTTTTAGGAAGCCACACAGAAGCTATGTGTGCCACGTGAAACTCCAGTTTGCCTGTGAAATAAAACTGCAAAACAACCCCATTGTAACGGGACCGATACTGCTTATAGCTAAGTTGATGGTAACCCTCCATTAAGCTCTTGATATAAATGGAATTATTATTCTTTACTGAGTTCTCAAAGAGCTGGGTCCTAACACAAATCACCAGAAGAAGTTATCAACACGAGGACTTTGTGACAAAAACGTGGCTAGTGTCTAAGGGTCTAAGAAGGCATTGAGGCGATAAGGAAAAAAACAAAACAAAACAAAACTCCAAACCAAAAAAGCTCCCAACATGCAAATTTTCAGATTTCTGATCAACAACTAACTCAAAAACATTATGACAACTTTTCTTAACATTCTGCAGGAACATTCTCTTCTGTCTCCGTTGTAAACACAGCACTTTAAAAACAAGGTGATATTTCAGGGGTGTGAAATAGGACATACAGTATAAACTACTGTTAGACTTTGCCTCTGATTCATGGCTGTGCTCAGCATGTCTGTAAAACGGGTGGCCTAAAAGTGATGCACGCCCTTCTAAAGGATGGCAGCTCTGTGTTGACATCTTATAGGGAAAACACAAGATGGGTGAACATCATCAATCGGCAAGTTTAAAGTATGGGCTGTGCACGTTATTTTTCAATCAGTTTGAGGAAATTTGTGCAAAAGCTAGGACCTATCACATAAAATTCAGCAAATTTTATGATTGCAATCTTGTGTGAAAGTGTGAGTCAACTAACTACACCTACAGGTGGCTGGGGTAAGCAGGTACTTTAAGCAAATCTTCACATAAGAGAAAAAGCTGGTAAAGTAGGTGCAGTACGGACCTTGATTCTGGACGCTCCTGAGTGTTGAGAAAGAGTACACTGTACCTTTACAGCATACCTACAGCAAAAAACCACTGCACATCTGCACTGTCCTGGAAAGCCAGCAAACTGATCATTCGTAATTGACTGCACCTCTGCTTCTGTTTTGAGGAGGTGGAGGAGGAAATAAGCATGTTCATCTCCTGTAATGCAGCAGCCTCATTTTCTTCCTTCACAGACAACACACCCATGAAGAAATCAGAGTTCTTTGTGCCGCTCCTGTCCTGTGTATTGACAGAAAGAGATATGGAGCCATTAGTTACCAATATTCTGGCTCGAAAGTATGTGTTTCAACAAGCAATGAATGTGTAAAGGAAACAGGCACTCTTCTCTTGTCCTAGGCCAGGTGAAATGTGGTGTCAATCCCATCCTTCCCTGTTAAATATCTGAACATCACTTCTGACTCAATGTGGAGTTTGTCACGTGGCTTTATCCGTGGCCTTTCTACTTCTTTGGGCCAGACAGCAGAAGTAATTAATACTGTTTGGTTTTCTTTTTCCATTTTTGTTCAGTTTGCGAATCCTTTACCAAGAAAAGACAAAGGTACGTGTTTTACTTGGAAGAATTTGTAATTCTAGAAACTCCTCTTATTGTTCCCCTTATTACTTAAAGGTATTTGATTTGAATATTTTCTAAGTGTCCAGCAGATTAAAACACATGTATGTAGATTACTTCTGCATTTATTTTTTAATACTGTTTGTCATGCTGGCTTGGCACATGCGTGACAGGGGCTGACTTCCAGTAACAGCCTGTAGATATTATTGACCAAGGTATCTATCTGCTCAATAACTTAGGTAAACATTATCAGAAAAACTGATCCTGATTATTCCAGGAGCACTTAAATTTATTTAAATTACTCAAAAATCTCTATCTGGTCCATCAAGAAGTACAAACAAGGAAGAATCTCTATGACTAAGGTTAAAAATGCAGGGTTGTTTTTCTTTAATTTTTTGTTCCTGCTACTATTTGATGGTACGTTATACATAATCTTCAATAATAGAGGGTGATTCTCACTGAGCCAGTACCTTTGTGAAAAGGCCAAATTCTCTCTTAAGAAATTGCAAACAAGATTTTGAATAGGGTATTGTAATGGAAGGGTCTTCATGTACCAAAATTCTGCCCTTTATGTTCTTTCTGTGGTCACTTGGAGGACAAAAAGTTTTAAACCAACATGGATTCATGTTTCATAATAATTTTCTTCCTGCTTTTCAGGTCTTTTTTTTTTTTCTGTTGATTTGAGCATTTCCCAGTATTTCTAAAAAAATCCCTGTAATATCCATTTTTCTTAAAGCATTTAATAAACAGATTGTGCAATTCTCTGTTTATTTCCCCCCCGATTTTAATCGGTAAATTAATGTTGTCTGAAACTAGGGTAAATTATATAAATCTACAAATCTGCCTATGTTCCAAATATGTATAGAGCTCAGTGTTGACACAGCGTAAAGAATGCTTTAAAATCATCCTTTAAGGAAATGGCATTTGTATACTGTGTTAGAACCATATGGATTGTGCTTGCAAAACCAACCGAGAACAGTGTGTGTTTCATTCGGTGTCTCATTTTCTAAAAGCAAACTGACTCTAACAGTCAATGAGCTTTTAAAATAACAATTAAATGTTGGCTTGGAAATAATTACCGACGTCCTTGGCTCTACATACAGGCAGACATGCTGTCATTGGCTTTCCAGCTTTACGCAGGCATAGCTCTAAGGAAAGGCTGAAGAGCACCAGACTTCTTCAGCCCCCACACTACTTTCGTATGGAAGTGTTGTGAGAATTGTTCTGGGATGCTCCAAAATACAAGGCAACTACCACACTTAATGGCAGCCTTAGCAGTCTGTTCCTCCTATTTGTCAGGGTCTCTCGAGAGCATCAACAGGCTCTGCAGCGTCTCTGTCCCTCCTGGGGTCTGTTTGCACATGCTCAGGTCACCTCTGAGATGGTGCGGTCAATCTGTGCAAGCCAGAGCTGTGGGAAGCTGCAGTCCCCCTTCAGCTGGGACCTGCGCTTGACCTGGAGCAGGGCCTTCAGCTGTTCTGTGGATACATCTGTGCCTGGCCACAGAGCTTGCTGGTGCTTTATTTCTTGGGTTGACCTCAGAGATGTCTCTCCATCCCTCTGGTGACTGCTGGACTCTGAGCTTGCCCCATCTGCCGGCCTTCCTGCTCCTCTCTCCTTGCTGCTACTCACCTTTCCCAAAAAGCAGACTGGTCCTTTTGCCCTACTGACGCTCTTTTGTGAGAGCTCTGGACTGCTCCCAGCAGCACCCTGCCACAGCCCTCCTGTGCCCAGCACAGGAAGCAGCTGGGGTTGCCCAGTGCTGGCTTTCTAGAGCAGCCTGATCCGCAGAGCACTCCGACTCACAGAGCACTCCCAGCATTTGGCCCCTCCGGTGCTATTATGATAGCACCTCTTTTGTTTGGTTAAAGGCAAACGTATTTACAAGCTCTTTACCTTCTGAAATTATCTCTTCTATCTGAAAACACAGTAAATAAACATGTCTGACACAGGAGGGTGGAGATCAAGCTTATAAGGTACAGCAATCTTCCTATCATAGCAGAAGAATGCAAATAAGCAATATGTAAAGTCCTCAAGGACAACATTTATTTAGGTTGCATACCAAACAGGACACTCACTCCTACTGCAGGATAGATGGCAAAGATGAATGAGCTCGTATTAGCGCTTATCTCTTAAGCAAATTTAGTACGATGATTAGCAAAGTCCATTGTGTTGCTGGAGAAGATAGCAGATTAAATCATCTTGGATTTGTAAATTAAGCAGCACAAATTTTCAAAACAATAGCTCTGTATTATGGTGACTGAAGGGAAGTATTTGCTCAGCAGTTATGACTTAAACAAGTAGTGAACAGTAGTTTCTAAAATAAATGCACATACATTAATCTGACAAACAGAAATTGGCCAGGGAGCGGAAAATGCAAGAACTGGCCCCCATTTAGTCAGTCTCGTAATTTAGAATCTTAGATAATAACTTTCCACACTTGCTTTCAAGCAACCTATTGGGCATTAGGTTTATGGGTTCAGCGGCAGAGCATGGTAGGCACAGAGGTAAGAATTCAGCCCACAAAGCTTTTGGAGTTTACCTTTTCCAACAGCACTCCTGAGCCGTGCTTAGATATTGCAGAGGATATAACATGAACTAATGCTTACTCAGTTACTGACTTTTGTTTGGATTGATGGTTTAGGAATTGCCACCTTCTGAAGATATTTTTATAGGGACAATAAAATGATTCACGTTCAAATCATCCAAAAGTAACAAATGGATTGGTGCTTGTCTTGCTAGACTCAAACGAAAGTCACTTCTGCATATTTTGCTTCTTATTTTGAATAGGTGGTAAGTACAGTGGTGTTTCAGAGGTACTCAGAAATGCCCTGGCTTGAAGGCTTTGTTCTGACAGAATATATTTTCATCAAAGATCTATTTAACGAACTTTTCACTGTATTTGACTGTTCAAACTACTTGATCAAACACTTTGTTGCATGTAATTTCTGTCAGCTGTTTACAAAATAAGACCCTAATTTCCTGGGCAAATATTGCAGAATGTGAATCTTACAGTTAGTTCACGCAATTAGCTAGACATATGATGTCTACATTTTCTTTCACAGGTTTTGTAAATTAATACACAAAACAGTAATAAAGAGATGCAGACTCAGGCTTAACACAAGTCCTTCAGCTATCTGGATGATCACTGCTGAAGAACTGATAGAGGGTAGCAGAGACAGTCTCTTCAACATGTCCTGTGTTTCCTTCCCAGGCTAGTTGGTTTTATTATGGCTTTTCTTTTTTTCATCTACAAAAATACACTTTGAATATTTTTAATTGAACACCTACAGGATTTTTTTCTCCCCACTGCCCCCCCCCGACTCCACTGCAAGAAGGGGCATCTTTCCCATTTGGTAACAAGAAGGATGTGCCATTTGATTTATAGGAGAATATCCACGAAGTTGTAGCATTACAGGGGCTATGATGGAGGCACAAAGACTTAGTCATTGTATTGCCACACAGTAAAAAAGCAATTGCATACATATTCACTACTTTGCATTTTTTACGTAAGAGGAAAAATTCCATCTGTCACCCTCGCTGCACTTTACATTCTCTGGTTTAAATTCTCTATTTTTAAGTGAATAGTGAAAGTAACATGCCAACAGTATAACACTGCATAGATTTAAATGACACTATGCTGCCTAAACTAAACAAATGTAAAGGAGAGTATTTAGAAATAGAATAGCATTGATATTCCCTCTTCCCTCAAGTAATTCATGCTGACATGGTAACATCAGCTAAATCCAAGAGCAAGCTCTTCTGCAGGCTCCTTGGAGTATACTGTTTTACAATTTTTGAAATGTTCACAGGTCTGACATGGTTCTCCCCTGAGTTTCCTGGTAGCTATGTTACTAGAGAGACAACCGGGATTTTGCACGATGTTTAATATAGAGCTCAGAGAACTGCTGTGTGGCTGTGCTATATTTAGAGGAAGGATTCACTTAAAATTAATACTTGCAACAGAAGCCCTGAAGCCTCCTAAGAATGGACTTTGGCACAGCATAAAGGTAGCACTGATAATCCGTATAGCCCCAGAATAATCACAGACAAAATACTCTTTATGTTATTGACAAAGTACTTCTAAAAAAAATCCAGCTGCTCCATCTGTCTTCTTTGGCTGCCTTAGGACAAGAACCAGAGTGTAAAAAAACCAAAAAAAACCCCAAAACAACCAAAACCAAAGAAATCATTTGGGTGGAAGATTGGTACCAAAGGCCAAAATTATCTTCCTTAAAAATCTGCTTTGTGCCTGGGAGAATTAGTCAACTCTGACTTCTTATTAACTGAACTTTGAAGTTCAATCCCCTGTTCAAAAGTTCCTTTGCCTGATCAGATGAGATATAATATTCTCCCTCCACAATGACCATGATGTCTTTGACAAAATAAGCAATTACTGAAGCAAGGACCAGTAGATGGCCTGGCTATCATGCTCTATTGTGAATGTTCTTCCCCTCTATTTTAAGCTCAGTGAATCTTGAAGCCTTTTTTGCACCTCAACATAGCATTAAGAGGGAAGGTAGCAAGTGCACTTCCTTAATTTACATGACCGGTAGCACAGTACTAAGGATGTGCTCCTAGAACGATGTAAGTTACAGGGCATACTCAGCAGAGCTGGTTCTCCCACTTCCTTGGCAAATGTTTAGCTTCTGAAACAGAGCAGTTTTCTCTCTAGACTTGTCCTCAAAAGGGAGCAGTTGTCATAACCATATTTTGAAAGCAGGCCAACCCCTCTGCTGTTTTAGGGATGCTCTGAGAAGATCTCTCCTTCTGATAAAGGTTCTTGTTAGACACTGACCCAATCTAGGCACAGCACTTGGCCAGTGCTTGGTTAGTGGAGTCTGGTCACATGAAAAAGGGGAGCTCTAGGCACCAGAAAGTCTTGGAGTTAAAAAGTGAAACAAACCACGTGTTTGTAATTCAAGACTAAGCAGTTGTCATTTGGGTGGAGGAAGGAGAGAGGAGTTCAAGTTGCAGCTTTGAATCTGGTGTTTACCTTTGCTTTAAGAGCATCTGTCCTGTTTCTGGATTTTATTCAAAACCCCTGTCCACATGACAGTTTTGGCAGCGAAGTCTCTGCAATCACAATTGCACCCATGATCCATCCCCAACACGATCCAAGGCCAGTAGAAGATTTCTGCCTTTTTATGACTCTGACATAAACTAAGAAAACAACCAACCAGAAGTTCACAGGAGCTTTGGGAACAGCATGATGCCAGTTTGGTGGGGTGAACTTTTCATACCTCCAATCAACACAGCTGGGCTGGCAAAATCTCTGTGCCATCCGTGCTATCGATAAAAGCCTCTGTGGTATCGACAAGCAAGGTGATCTACGCAGGCTCAGGACTCAAAACTGCAAGTACTGAACTGGTACAAGAAACAGTAGTAAAGTTTTTATAAAAATATTAAAGGAAAATAAGATGAAGAGCTGGCCTTAATGGAGAGTACTTCTGGTCATGCTTAGGTGCTTAACACAGCACTGCGTCTGAGGGCCCAGCGGAAAAGGCAGGAAATCACACTGTCATTCTGCCTCCAGGCAAACAGGATTTAAGGAATCAATGAAATTCACATAGAAGAAAAATCCATTTCATAGTGTCAGCTACATGCACCAGAAAGTAGGAAGGGCAGCAAGAAAGACAGAAATTGAGCCTGACACTTTGAAAATGTATGTGGGACATGCAGGCAGTATGAGAACTAACTGTTACCTTTAGCTAGGATGGCTGCGCAAGGAAGCCTGGGCAGTCACTCCCAAACAGCAATCCATTAGCTATCCCACCACCACAGAGAGACACATGCACACACACAAGCATATACATAGACACACTTTGCTGGGGAACATGAAAATAAATCACATCAGGGAGCTGAAAACTGTCAGAGCAACCTAAATCCTGCAGGTGTTCAAGCAGAGGTGCAAATTGTGAAGTTCCATGACTGGAACAATGATCATGGCCAGCAGTCCTGACATCTGTATTCTCTCATGCTGCAGTGAGAAAAGAAGATACTGCATCTGAACAACGTGACAGAGACAAATACGAAGTGACATGCTCTAGAGAATGTATGAATATATAGACAAGGTCATCTGAGCACTCCTGCTTATCCTTCCTCAGAGCCTTGCCCTGAACAAAATTGACTGACCCCATATTCAAAAGTGGTGAAAGGAATGTGCTTATATACAGCAGCATTAAACTGACTTTGAGGCAGAGTACAATGGGATTTCAAATGCTATTTTAAGAATAAGAAAGATGTGAAATAACCCGGGAGCTTGCTTAAAATATCTGTTGAATTCAGACCTTTATGCTCCTTCATGCTTCATTGATCACTTACTAATTGCCTGGGTTTAAAAAGAAGCTCCCCCGTATATATGTTGTGGTATTGTCATATTATATGATTATACTTTTATTATACTTACAATATACAAATTATATTGTAATTACATATATTTATTATATTACGAGAAAGCTGCACTGTTAGCATTTAGGACAGGTAGGCTATGCTATTCACATTGATCCCTTTGCCTTTGCCTGCGTTCGTTCTGCATTTCCCTTCTATACATGACAAGATTCTTTACCAAGTAAACACCAATAGTAAAACAGAAAATGAGTACCCAAACAGACCAGGTTCTATACATCAGGTACAAATACACCATTTTCATTCAAATGTTCAAAATTACATTACTCTTCTCTCCTCTCTTCTTTCCTTTTTTCTCTTTCTTTTGTTTTCTTTTCTGTCTTCTTTTGATTTATCTTTCTTTTTTAATTTCTTTTTCTTTTCTCTTATTTTCTTACACATTTGGCAGATATTGGTAAACTTCAAGGAAAGGCCACAGTGTCATACTACAATTTAAAATATATTTTAGGATTTACCTCCTATAACATGCAAATACTACTTTCACGCTATGATATTTGCATTTGTTGTACCCTTAAATGTCAAAACTTCATTAAACACGAAGCAAACATTCTGCAAATGTTGCTCATCTTTTTCTAAAGCCAAGAACAGGGCTGGGCATTTATTTCAAACTGACAAAACTAATGAGGTCATACATAGAAGAGTTAACCTTCTGTGATGTAGAAGAGCACAGCAGGATTCAAAATGCTATCCAAATGTTAACAAATTTGTTCTAGTCTTCAGAGTTAAATTAGATTTTTTGCAAAAATAAGGATTACTGCCAGGAAAAAAGGTTTAAGTGAAAAAATTCTGCAATGTTGCACATGAGCTTGGGAAATGCTGAACTCAGTTGCACACTTTTTGCTATTTCCATCTAATCTCGACTCAGAAGGTCAGGGTGCCTTGACAGCCCTTGAAACAGAAATTATTTGTGGCCACATTGGGCCATGAAGTTCAGTGGTCAATGCATGCACTTTCACAGGGTATCTGGCTTTTCTTAGTCTGAGTTTAACCTTTCTTTCAGTGAAAACTGATTCTCTGGCTTGAGAAATGCTCTCCTTTGCTAGAGAAAGCCTCTACGCCATCCAAATGTAACCTCCACTGTCAGGACCAGGACACAGACAGCACTAGCCACTACCCTCACTGCTTGAATTCATGTGACTTGTTTTTAAGTGACAAATAGCTTTGCTCTCAACCCAAGCTATGTCAGTACTCTAGCAAATAGAAGAGCCTCCAAAGAAACATGGGAACAGGTTTGGAAATAAATTCTCAGCAGAAACTAGATGGCAGGGCTCTTCCATCCCGTACCAATGCTAGAATTACAACACCCTTAAGCAAAAGCTGGTGTCACTTCTTCCACCTGTGCTTTGTGGAATGCTGTCTCCACCAGTAAATAAGAAAACAAACTCGCAGTCCTTGTCTGTTGCTGCTGCTGGCTGACAGCGAACACTGCAGCCACACTGCTGAACACTGCAGCCACACTGCTGAACACTCTCACCACCCACCACAGGGGCACATCCAACTTCCCTCTTGTTGGGGGCATGGAGAGGGTAGGGACTGGGAGGCAGCAATTAACACTGGCCAAGACTGTGCCAGGCCCATCCTAAGACATTCACAGCACAGGTGATCAAACTGCAGCACCTAGAGATGCTTCCTAATACAGTTGGGTTTACTCACACAGCACAGCCTCCAAGGACAATTTGGAAATGGGAAATTTCAATTTTCTCTATTGTCTGTAGAGAGGATGCAGGGAAATGGGGCTTAGCAAAGTGCCTATGATGGGGAATTATGAATTTGGGCTTGGCTGCCTCTTTGGAACAGGTGCAGCAGACCGGGACATTACAGAGTATATGAGGGATCTCAAGATTAAATACCTAAGAAATTTTGCTGACCCAGGCTGAAGATTTTTTAATTCTGTGTATACTTAGAGTATACCAGACCCAAGCACACTGTACACTCAGGTTCAATTCAGTGTTGTGCTGTGTCAGATTCAGAAACTACCTTTTACCAGTGATTGGATTTGGCAGATGTTTTCTGAAAACTCTGTTGCATGCCCAACCTGTCAAGCCTGCTGGCGGGTCCTGTTCCCTCCCTCAGACAGGTTTTGCAGCCCATCCACAGCTTTGTGAAAAGCAGCCAGCCTCCAGCCCTGTGACTGCAGCATAGACACACCTCAGGGGACCTGCAGGTAGGATGCTTTCCTCACCAGTCTTATCCACTTATTTTACTAGACAAATGGATTAACAGAGTCTGAAATCCTGAAGGTCTCCTTGGGTAGCAAAATGCCCTTAACTTCACTGGTTTCCATGAGAATTGACATTGCTCAGTATCTCCCTGGTTTTGCTCAGTACCTCGCAGTACTATGTTCGAAAGGATCATCTTGGGCGTGTACTGAATGCAAACAAAGCAAGGACCATGACACTATGAAACTTCTATTCTAGATATATCTTTTAAAGGTGCTACAGAAACAAATGCAAGCCATTACAATACATGAGAGAAAACTAGAGACCTTGTCTGGACATTTACATGTCAGAAAGATGAGATGTGGGAAGAACAAATGTGTAGCAGATGTTAGAGTAAATTACGAGCATTTTGTTAGTAATAGAGTGAATGCCCTTCAAATCCAAAGTCAGGGAAAACAGAAAAACACATGTCATTATTAGGGGCTGCAATGTGACTGTGACACAAGGATTATCAGAAAAAAAACCAACCTAAACTTACAAGAACTGAAGTTTCAGACAACAGCAATCGTAAGAACTACCTACGGTTGAAGTTTGGGTTTAGATACAATCACACTTGAAAAATACTTTTTACATCAATTAACAGGGAAATTTAATTTATTATCATGAAAACAAACCATTCCACAGCCCTAATATTAATAATACAAATAATATTGAAAATTCTTAATTAAATAATATTATCATCATCTTGGGAAAGAATTTAATAATTCCACCATGTAACTTTTGAGTTAGCTAAAGCTCTAGTTCAGAATACAAGGAACAGGCACTTACTAACTCATTTTGCAGTTTGAATCACTAACTGTCCTAATTGAAGCACAGAAATGAAGAAGTCTACTGAATTTTATTTTGATTTTGGAAAATCACAGTTGCAGTTCAACAAATACGATGAGAAAGAATCCATTATTAAAATATGTTGTCCTTTCTATCCTTATCTCTCACTAGTGGATTGTGCTGGCTTGTGCCTTTATGTATTCATCCATTTCTTGCTTAGCAGCAGTGATCGCTTAGACTAACTTGAGCTTGGCCATGGCCCAGCTTTCTAGATAATTTCTGCAAAGAAAAGCTAGTAGTTTGACACAGCTCCCCGCCATGCAGACAGGTAGCTGAGCACATGCTAAAAATTAACTGCAGCAAGAAGGACTATATCCAGAGTAGGGACCTCAGAGAAAAGAGAAGATGCCTTTCTTACTTTTTTTTTTTCAATAATTTAGAGCTGAATTTTTTTTCTTCCATGTTTTCAGTAGCATGACACAGATGATTGCATCCACCTAGATAAACTCTTTTCACCTCTCAAGTCCCTGGTCTCTTTCATACTAACTATTGTGAGCAGTTCTCGGCTTGTTACTCCACAAACCATGCTTTGATATTGTCTTGAAGGATGTTAGATCAAAACGGTAACAAGCAGCATGCCAAAAATTAAACACCCAAGCTCAGGCCATGGATGGTGTGGTTAACAGTGTATTTACAGTTAGCTAAACGCAGAGAACTCTAATATTCGGAGTCACAATTCCTTCATAATAGAGCTCTCATGATGAAACATGAGAGTTATAAATTAGCTTTGGTACAAAGATAATATAAAAGACTAGGGATGAGGACTGTGGTTGTCTGTCTCCTGCTATGTGATCTAGTCTCCAGCCCAGTTCTGTAATTATCCAGTGCTGCAGCTCCTGTGTGTCTGAGTTTTTCTTGTGCGAAAATCCATCAACAGATGCAGCTGAAGTGTGTTCTCAGGAAGTACTCTGGTCCTCCAGCAGCAACATAGATCTACTGACGTTACCGTAATTTCTAACGTAATAAACTAACACTTCAAGCACAGAATGCAAAAACCAAGGAAAAAAGAAAAAAAGCCTTTAAATACAGAGGCTAGTTCTTGATGCACTTTTTCAAAGCCATGAATTGTGTGTTCTGTGGTCACCCAGATACTCCTGAAGACCATGGATAGGATTACACGTAAGCTTATCGATCTGCTTTTATTTAGACCTCTGCAAAATTGGCCAGAAGTGAATTTGGGCAAATCCCACCCACAACATTTGAATGACCACCTCCAGTAAAAGGAGACAAAACTGAACAGGCCAGTATCTTTTTTCTCCCCCTTCTTTCTTGCCTTAGCTCATTATCAACAGCAAGGCATGGAGATATTCGTATGCCAGTCTCTGCTTCAGAGGATATTTCATGTGCCTTCACTTTTTGTGCTCTGATTATAAACCAAAACTCATCAAAGATTCTCCCAGCAATTTCTCTCTACCTCTGACCTGACAGAGTGGTCTGCATAGCAAGGTATCATATTACTGTGGTTTTATTCCTTTTAAAAAGAAAAACAGACCAGTTATTAGTGTAGTCTGAAGATTTATAAATAATATAATGATAGCTCGAGGAAGTTCCCTATTTATTAGATAATAATCACATGCAGGTTAATCTCTGAGGCTAAAAGCCTCACAGTTTATTAGAACGGGATAGGATTATTACTGCTAAATTATCTAGAAGCAACCTCAAGCTATTATTAGGATGAAATTTTAATTAAATATGCAATTTCAAATGACATATTAAAAAGACTTGCAAAAAATGAGTCATCAGATTAAGAAGGAAAAAATAAAACGGGGATTTTTTTTCTTTTTTTCTTTTCTCCTCATTCTATTTTATTACAAACTGTAACGGCTTTAAACTGAAAGAGAGTAGATTAAGGTTAGATGTAAGGAAGAAGTTCTTCACCATAAGGGTGGCAAGGCACTGGAACAGGTTGCCCAAAGAAGGTGTGGATGCCCCACCCCTGGCAGTGTTGAAGGCCAGGTTGGATGGGGCTTTGAGCAACCTGGTCTAGTGGAAGGCGTGCCCCGGACTACGACAAAGCTGGAGAGGGACTTTTTACTCATATGTGATAGAACAAGGGGCAATGGCTTTAAACTGAAAGAAAGTTGATTTAGAGTAGATGTGAGGAAGAAAATCTTCACAGTGAGGGTGGTGAGACACTGGAACAAGCTGCCCAGAGAAGCTGTGGATGCCCCATCCCTGGAAGTGTTCAAGATCATGTTGGATGGGGCTTTGAGCAACCTGGTCTAGTGGAAGCTGTCCCTGTCCATGGCAGGGAGGTTGAGACTAGATGATCTTTAAGGTCCCTTCCAACCCAACCCATTCTATGATTCTGTCTTCTGCACATTCTCTGAATTTATTTTCCCTTGCTTTCCCATTATTCTGTTCATATTTCTCTCCCCTCAACTTCAACTGAGTCTTTTTCTGGCCCAGAAGAAATGTAATATACTTGGAATGGGATATTCATGTAACCATGTAACCTTCTGAAACTGTCTGCTTTCTCCTGTAACTGTGTAAAGAACCCAGGCAACAAGACTTTTCAGTCTCTTCATAACACTATTTTTAGATATACAAAATGAAAACGATGTGAATTTTCCTTCATTATTTATCAGCTGAGCTGAGACACAAAGGCTGGGATTTTGAGATAAGACAAATACTGTCAACAAAGGAACACTGTTTTGCAAGGCGCTCATCGGCTGTGGATCTTGCAGTGCTGTATAATGGAGAATCAGTATTATTAGTCTCAAATGCCAGGCCGGAGCCTGAGGCACGCAGTGGGAAAATAGCTTCCCAGACACTGCGGTGAAGACCAGTGCCAGGGTCAGGAACAGGGTACCTGCCTAAATCCTCAGGCTATTTCCTTATGTTCTGTACCCAACAGCCTCCCCCAGCAAAGAGATGCTGTAGCTACCTTGCTTGGTGGAAAGACTTAGCAAAGACCAAGAGGACTTCTGTTTTCTCTAATGCATGAAAGTATTTTGAAGAATGTGGCCACAAACATACGTACAGATATGTATATACGTGTGTTATTTATTATTACATATTTCTTCTCTTGGTCTAATATTTTGAGTATTCTAGCTGAAACGAGATGAAAGCTCAGGAAATACCTTAACATTTTGAACTCAGAGGATACAACAGAAAAATTAGAAATTTCACAGCGTAGGTTTGAGGTATTCTGCACTACGCACATGCATTATGCAAAGAAGGCATGACAGTGAAACACCACCCCTTACCCACCCACCCCAGACCCCAAAATTATCTACATTAGCTAAGGAAAAACTGGTACAGGTGTGCAACAGTATCTGTACAGCACTTCTGTGTTTGATTGTCCTGCACAATTCAATTCAATATTGTTGATTATGCACTTCAGCAGAAACAAATACAGTTTATTTCTGTAATGAGCCATACTTGTGTTTTGAATGTTTACTTGCCTTTTTGCTAATTTTCATCTTTTAATCATGTGCAATGACGCGCTCATTTGCAAGGTTCTGCTAAGCTCAACATATTCCCTTTTCTGCATTTTATTAAAGATAAAAAAATACTAACAGATCTCTTGAAACCTTTTTTTTTAAAAAAAAAAATCATTGTTTTGCAAGTGGAATTACATTAATTGAGCTGTGCAAACATTTCCAGTGGCCCAAGTGTTGTCTGAACTACTAACTAGCTCCTGTAGTTTATACCATGGATATTCATGCTTATTTTGATGAAGAGTTATGAACTAATCATGCTTTTTTATTATATAAATTAATGTGAAAAAAAAGGAATTTAAATCATTCATCAAAAATATTCTAAGTTATGAGACAAAAATATATAATAATTTGATGGAATCTTATCAAAACATTATGTAAAATCCTCCATAATTTTGTAACAATTGCTGCTGACATTCCTCTTAACCAAACCAATTTAATACCATGTATCAGTGCTAACTGCTGAATAGATGCTGAGATTTGTACAGGCTAAGGTCTGAGACATTAATTGATTGTCAGCAGAAGTGAATTAGCAAATAAAAACGTTATTGCAATCAGGCTAGGAGTGGTGGTTATGAGCCTTTGTTCTTGATCTTGCCTTGCAGCTTGCACTGGTTTCCGTTCCACTTTGCACAATGAGCAAAATCGATTATGGTTACCACATACAACCAGTGATTATCGTCCTACGGTATGTAAGAGGGAGTAAGAGCCTAAGGACATTTACAAACAAAGTACCAACCAGCCAACCAAGTCATTCCGTTCATCAGAACCTATGCTAGCTTCCTCCTTCGGAAACGTACTTGGAAATGAAAAAAAGGCTCGCTGTTTCGCACAAACTGCTCCTGATCCTGTCCTGACAGCAACAAGCAATCCATTAGCAAGCTGAGCAAGAAAGGCACAAAAGGAAATGGAAGCAGCCTCATGAAATCCTGTTCATTCCAAACTCTGTCAACTGCAAACTTCTGAGGAGCTTTTCTCAGATCTTCTTAGGCTTAGTCTAACCCAAAAAATGCACTTCTCTCTTATTTTGTACTACCGTATTGGTCTGTGACTGCTGCTTCTCTCTCCATGACATAAGCCTCAGCTGAACCCAGCTAACTTTGAATTCCTGAGTGCGTGCACCTAAAAAATTGCCCAACCACTGCTGTTTCCATGAAGGAACACTGGCTGGAGCGTAGCAGTACTTCTCACTATACTCGCTGTTCTTTCATTTTTCTGACAGTTCACATCTCAACCTTATCCCACTCCCTTTAACCTGCTTCCTTAGATCCTCCCCACCCATACTCCGACAGTTTCCAAATTTCACTGCACAATTTCTTGTCCATAATGAACGTATCTGATTTGCTATCTTGAGAGGCAGTCTTGTTAACGCATTAAATGCTGCCCGAGGATGTGGGAAGGACCCATGCTCAAAATTTTGCTCTTACTGGTTGGTTAATATCTAACCTGACATTTCAAAAGAGCAATCTATACTTTGGTTTTAAGCCATTGGCAGTTCAGGATCATTTTTCATCCTGAACTTGAAACTGGGTTTGTCTGCCTGCAAAGTGCTAGAGTACAACCTCTTACTTTATATACTGCACCCATAGGATTTCATCTTGTAGCTATTTGCCAGGGTAACATTGCAGTCCAGTGCTGAGGTTACCTTCCACGCCTCACACTCACTACTCCTCAGTTTATACATTACTGTATACTCCTTTTCTATCGAAGAAAGGAGAAGCTGTTATTTCGAGTTTTTCCTCACATATCTATTTTCTCATTGCAGCAGCCCTTCCCTTTCACTATTGGAAAATTCACAAAATCTGAAATAGGGTAACTGCGAAGTAAGCACGAGGCAGCAATAGTACGAGTCGGTATGGGGCAGGGAGATAGGAATGGGAACTGCAGGAAGGAGAGATGTAAACCCTCTCCCCTGTGGTCTATAGAAGCAGGGCGTGAACCAGAAAAGTAAGAAAATGGGAAATTCTTCAGTCATCTCAAATAGCAGCTGCAGGTCTGGAAGAAGTGATTCTGAGACAACCTTTTCCTCACATGATTAGCACACCCAATTTGCAGTTTTCCTAAGGTCCTCTGGGCCCCTCATTTCTCCCTGGCTTCAGGGAACTGCACTATTTACTTGCCATCCCTCTCAGCAGCCCAGCTGGTATAATTATAGCAGCTACTGATGAAAAAATTCTTCTGCTAGTATCTTTTTTCTAGCTTAGGAAAAAAGAAGTATTGGTTAGATGACTTTTATTCTTGTGCAGCTGCGTCTAAAGCTCAGTTTTAACTGTGCTAAATACAAAGCAGAAACATCAGGCACCTCCAGACATAAGCTCTGTCTGAAATTTTTAGCTTATGAAGACAGTTTATGTTTTAGCAGCATCTAGATAAGCATGTGACAGTGACAGGGTACCCATTGTGCTCTGCACACAAATCATCATAAGCAACAGTCTTTGCCTGAAAAAAATACTTTTGACAACTGAATAAATCAGACAGCCGGATCGTAACAGATAAGGAATATTCTGTTTTACACACGGGGGACTAAGGCAATTGCCTGAGGCCAGCAAGTTTCTGTAACACAGCTGGGAACTGAATCTTTTATCTTGAGTTCCATTCGAATAATACAAGAATCCTCTAAGAATCCTTCCTCTAAGAGTCTCACCAAGAGACATTACAAAGTTATTTTTCTGCATCTGTGGTACAATAAAATATGCAACTGTAAAGATGGAGAGAGAAGGGGAAGGGCTTCTTAGATACATTTTTGATTAGCATAATATTTCTATAATTTCATGAATTTGGGTTAATAATGGAAAAAATTTCAGAACTAAGCGCAGAATTTTACACATATCTTATACTAACATCTCTGGTATTGACATTACACTATATCCTTATCAATTCTAGCCGAGAGGGCAGAGCCCCATCTTCCATTTCCCTCCATCGATTGCTTCTATTCCCATCTGCTCTGCAGTTCACTCAAAACTGGCTGCTGTGCCCTCCTTGTTAACGTTCTCCCAGTTCCCTCTGGAGGAGTGCCTTCTCCCCACCCTCAGCTGTTTTCCATGTGACAAACTTCACGTGGGTGTGCGTTGGTTTCCAGAGTACATGCCCCAAATACATTTGATTTTCCTCCCGTTTCTCGTGGAAGTGGGCTACAAGTCGATGATTTAGCAGGGCTGTTCAGCACAGGCTCTATCTTTCCAGCCAATACTCCGTAGCTTCCATAAGTTAGGTACAGGGGGGAAAAGCACCTGGTTTTTGTCTTAGCAGAGCGCTAGAGCTTGCAGATGGATACACAGATTTGAGTTTTGTTCTGCTGATTTACAACTTTGATTTCAAAATCCTGAATATACTGTTGCTTGCTGTTTCTGCCCTGGATGTCACTCCCCTACGAAGGCTGATCTCGTAAGGGTCCTGGCTCGGGTAGCACAGTGTTGCTCTGACGCGTATCTGTGGACTGACACCTTGGAACCCGTTAAGGGGGTCTATCTTCATTTCAACCTTCTCAAGGGCTTTGCCTAATACTAGTGACACCAGCGAGCAGTAAATGCATTAAAGCTGAGTATGCTTTCGTTACATGGAAGAAGGGCTTAAAGCCAGATTTTAGGATTTCAGATTTGAGGGTAGTTTGAAAACACATGAATGTTGCATCTAGCCACCTCCAGCTCTTTGCTCACTAGAAAGCACCGGCATTAAAAACCTGGTTTAATGAAGCAAAGTAAACTTTTGTTAAATTTATCTGTTTGTTCCAAATTAAAATGCTTTTTAGCTCTTGCTGCCATGCTTCTATGTACATAGCATGTTAAGTATTCTTATCGCCCAAGCCCATACACAGTCTTCTCTGTTCTTTTAGAATATTTTGGAAAAATCTCCTTAGGGCCTAAACCAAAGCTCAGAAATCACAACTAGGCCCTGGTATTCTAATGCACATGCTACAGATTAACGTTTTACGAAATCTCAACTAAAGGAATGATTGAGTATGTAGGGTTAAGCACACATTCTGTACCATGTGCCAGCCTCATTTTGTAGATTTCAAGCACTGGCAGAAAAAAAGGAACAAAAAGAGACATATTCTGCATCCTCTGCTTGTTCAGTTCTCAGAGGTTTCTTAACTAAAGGCTGAACACTAGCAGAGGAAACAGCTTTTAAAATTATACTAAGGATAAACATTTGGCACGCTAGCTCTAAGGTTTTTCAAGTATTTTGATTAGTCTCACAATTTAAAATTCTTATCTATTTTTTGATCAATACAGAAAAGTACTTTGGATTCCAAATTCCAAGAAGACATCTAAGTGCCTGTGAACCTGAACCACGTGGCAAAGAATGCAGAGGACAATATGAGTATCACTGGAAAAGCACATTTCCTCAGTGTCGCCATCGTTCACGTTTACTGAATAGATTTGGTTGTACAATATTTAGTAGCATATTGCCCCAGTGAAAATTTGTCTAAGCATTGTATTTTCAGAGAGATAAAAGTGTGAGTTGATCTGTGTGAAATTATGAACACCACCTTTGCTCCCCTCCTGTCCCGAGTATCATATGTATTCAAGCTGCATTTATGGGATGTGTAATCCTTCTCTCCTTCCTGACATTAATTAAAAACTAGTATAGATTCCCAAAATGAACAAAAAAATCAGAAGAACCCATTTGGGGCTGGGAAGTATCAACTGGGTACATAAAACTAAGCACATGGACATTTTCTACATGGATCAGACTCAAATGAAAAAGGAGAAAATAAAAACAAAGAAGGAATTACTTCACCACAGAAACACACTTTACCCGTAAGGCAAACATCCCCTCCCAAGTTTCAGAAATTATTAGGATAGTATTGACTGGCATTTAGAGACTATTTAAAGACACTGTTGTAAGCAACCTCATCTTTTCCTTTGTGGCACCTGAAAATATCCCCATTAAACACCGGTATTTTACATAATAGATAATTTACATGTGTTTTACATACCAGCTATAGTATTGCTATTCATATAACTAGGCAACTTTTCATTAGTTTTCTGTTTTCAGAGTTTTATAGGAAAATTATTTCCAAAGCTGAGACTTAGTTGATAAAGTTGATAATCTAATCATTAATTTTTGTAGAGTCATTAAAAAAAGCCTTTGGATGACTAAGAAATATGACTGAAAACAGCTCACATTTAGAAAGAATTTGCTACTTCATGGGATGTGACTAATCCTACGTTGCTCCTGTAACACTGTGTTGCAGTGAAGACTTATCACATTTCCACTCCCACTGAATTAATTTGATCCAGTTTCTCACCTCAGACATAGCTGGAGATGGTTTAAGCTGTATGTTTTATTTTACAGTAAAATACCCGACAAGCATCACTTACCAAACTTTGTCACAAGTGATAACTAGCAGCCAGCAGTCCAAGGGCTTCTGAGCATAGTAACTAAAGAATTTAGTTATTCTTTTCCTGGACTAGGATTAGTCATAGGCCAATTTACAGAACTGCACAAATTTTACAAAAAGCAATTATGAGACTTAACTTTATAAGGAAATAAAATTGCAAATGAAATTCAATGTATAAACATAAATGGGTACATAAGGAAAAAACCCAATTGTTAACTTGTACAAAGTTCCCCACTGCTAATCAGAAGAGAAATTTGTGAGTTTATAAAGCTGTCCCGGGTTCAACATGGAGGAACCGG
>NW_010420406.1:71783-74157 GCF_000710305.1 Buceros rhinoceros silvestris | reverse complement strand
CTTGTGGTTTTATGTCTTCTTAGTTATATAATAAATATAAATAAATAAAACATAAATAAATAAATGTCTGGTTGAGGGAAATTGTAAGCGATCGTGTAAACAGGGACACTGTCACCATGTAGACACAGAAAGCAGGTAGAAAACTGGAAATTTTAAAGCAGCAGCTTTTGTCTTGGCATTTCCAAGCTTTGAAGTACTTGATGTCATGCCTCCATGAAACAGTGCTTATACTAACGACATAGATAAAATGGTTCGGGTCCCTGGATCTTTAGAGGAGATTACTTCTCTGCACTGAATAGCCCCGATGATGGCACCTGGTGCCTCATCCTCAGTGCTTTTTTCTAAAAGTGTTTAGTAAACCTGAAGTTCCTGCCTGGATCTGGTTTCCACTGAAGAAGATCAGAACACTCGTTTTTGCTGAAGTGGCAGAAAAACGAGATCCAACCAAAACTTTGGAAACACGTTTATTTGTACACTCCCTGAAATATGATCCAGGTGACGGTCACACTTTAAGTGTTCTCTGCTCACCTTATTTGTTTATTTTTCCTACATTATTAGAAGAAAGGGGGAAAAAAATCCATCACTGGCAATTTAGAAACTTTCATCTGCATCTTGTAAAGTTGCTGTTGTTTGTTTCTTTTTCTAACCGTTTTTATTCCCCACGCCAAACATATGCTTCCAATTATTATCATCATGTAATCGTGATTCAAAAGATACAGAACTCCTACAGTTTAATGTCCAAAGTAAAAAAATAAAAATTGTCTCAGTCTAAACTAGTAAACAGTAAAATAACAATTGGCCTAGTCTAAAAAGAAAAAATTAAAGTCTTGATTATATCTTTTCTGAGTCTAAAAAGTGCAAGGTTTTTTTTTTCCCCAACCAATGTTTTGATATTCAAAATTTCCTACGTACTATCATGGACTAAATCTGTATTAAAACGCTACAAGAAAAAATATATTACCATATGAACAGCACAATTATCTACACTCCAAAAAAAAATTCAAATATGATCCACTCTCTACGAGACCTGGAAATAGATTGTATCTATCATGGTAATAATAATTACAATTTCTACTATTTCAGTATGTCATGTTTTTCCTTGTCAGGCCCAGTCCAAAGTCAGTGCAATCCACGGCTGAATTACGGGATGGTTAAATATATTTTATTTATTTTTATATACTGGGATTTCATTCTACTGCCAGATGGATTTTGCTTCCTGCATAAATGACAGATAATAAAAAGTGGACCTCTCTATCTTTTTTTTATTGCACCAAATTAGTTCTATGCCAAACTCTTTGTTGCTAATATTTAGGTACAGTTAATATGCGTTTACCGCAGATTTGAGGAGAGGAGATCATGTGCTTGGGTTTTAGGAAGGAATAGCATTATGACTCATGTTTAATGCATGATTTTAGAAATTAATTCATTGTCCAAAGCCCAGAATGACAGTTACATTAATTCTTTCCGTGCTTCAAAGCAAAAAGGACTACAAACTTTAAGACAAAAGCAAAGTACAGGCTAAACTTTTTCCGTCGTCTCATTAGTCCACATCCACCACACACTGGTGTCCGATCCGTAAACAGTACGAGCCAACCAACAATTAAAGTGTACACGCCGATAATCCATCGTTCAGTTATCCATAGCTGATGAAGGCAGAGTCAAACAGATCATCATCCTGTGCAGGATCCGTACCCGTTTTGCCCAGAGTGCCACAAAGCACGTGCACGCGTGAAGCTGATACAGTGCAGTACGTGCCAGAAGTACTTCACTTCAGCGCTCAGAAGCTGCGTTATGGTTACCTGTCACTCCTAAAATCAAAGTACCCTTTAGTCCCCACACGGGGAGGAGGTGTGAGGAATCAGGCGCCTAGTCCCTTCCTCCCGTTCTGCGGCCGGTTGTGACTTTATAATCTGCAGTGAGCTGCAGCACTGCCGTTCTGCCCTTTGAAGAGGCCGGCATCTGCGCGGGCTGAGCGGGGGTTTCGCCGCTGTGCCCGTTTGGGCTCAGGGGGAAGAAGCAGCCCTTCTGCCTGTTCTCAGCAAGGTGCCAGCATCACGTAAAAGCCCCTAACAAGGCAGATGTGGGAGTGGGAGCAGGCAACTGGGGGCCTCTCGCTGCACTTGCCCCAGCAGGACAGCAGCACCGACCTGGCAGAGGAGCCGTGGGTCCTCCCCCTGGCAGTGCCGAAAGACCTTGGAGAGCACAGTAGCACTCAAACGAAGGGCTTCTGGAAACAAACCAACGCCACCAAAGACAGTCATTCAGCCCCCACAGTCCCTTTTCTCTCCTCCCCTGCACGCCAAATAAATTTCCAATCAGCAAAATGAGAATTGGGTTAAAATGTATTTAAATGCTCTCTATTCCTGAGGGAAAG
>NW_010420406.1:51211-71688 GCF_000710305.1 Buceros rhinoceros silvestris | reverse complement strand
GCTTTCCTAAGAATATTGCTAAGGAAACTGTAGACATTTTCATGCCAAAGGCAGATTGCTTGGTGAGGCAGAAACCAGCACAACAACAACAACAACAAAATGCTTTGTGGTTTATTTCCTGCTCTTATAGGATCAACAGACTACATACTTACAGGCATCCAAGTGTGGGGCAACAAAACCAAAAACTAATTCATCACAAAATTAAGTGAAAAGTAATATTTTTTTCATATTTTATTTAGCAGATGGATACCGCTATAAATGCTTTGGTTGTTCAAAATAAGACTGAAAGGCTGACACTTTTGCCACTGTAACATTTAGCAGTATAAGAAGGTTAAAAATTAGATCTCGCTTAAAATATGCAGGGAAGAGATTTCCAGTGCGGTCTGCTATCAAAACTTGCCTGTCTGCAGCTTTGTGAGGCTGCGGTTTATGCAGCAGCTTCCCAATATTAGAACGTGAGTTGACCAAAGCAGTGAAACAATCCCTTGTGCCGTAACCCCAGGTTTGCAAAGGTTATAGACATGTTCAGCATGGATATAACATATCTCCTTGATTTTAACAGGACTTCGGGGAGCAACAGTTTTGATTATCGGGCTGTTTGGATTACTTAAATAAAAAAGTAATATTTGGAACACTGCTTGGGTTGGGGGTTTTTTGGTGTTCGGATTTTTTTTACATTGTAAGCACCATCTTTAGATGTAAAAGCATTACTTTGATATATCAGTTTCATTTATTGATACTGAAACAGAATCTTCTGAAGAAAAATATAAATTGCCTCTGCTATGTCTAATTTGGTCAGTATTACAAGCATTAACGCAAGATTAAAGGGGGAAAGCATGCAGCACACAGACAGTAGTCTCTCCTGTTTTCCTATTCTCATCACTAATTGTGAAGAGGCTGACACGTTACAGGAACCCCAGGAACATTCCCAAGGCTCTTTAGGTGTAGATTTGTCTCATGTTGTTGTTTTGCCATATTCGAGTATGCTGTCAGGGCTTTTTTTCTGGTCTCAGTTGCGTTAATATCAGTACACATGATTCCCCTTGACAAAGTGTGATATCATGCTTAAGATCAGCAGAATTCATACAATATCACACAGCAATTGTTCATACGGGTTACAGTTTCAAAAAAATGGTAAAGAACCTCTGTTCAACTGTTTTTAACAGCAAAACGCAAGAATACTTTGCCTTGGAAAGAGACCAGCGTTCACCAGGGCTTCAAAATGTGAAGGGAGCTGTTAAGTTGCATTTTTATTTTTTCATTAGTGAACATTAAATGTATTTTCCAATTCATTCCCAAAGAACGTATTTTAAACATGAACAGGCTCTGCATGCAGTGCTTTTCTCTCTGTAAGCCTGGAACGCCAAGGCAGGCTGTTAAGGCTTCCTGCTGAGTTGTTGCAGAAACATTTCCTTTAAATTCAAGCTCTATGTTAATTTGTGATGAAAAATAGCAGGATGATTAGGAGCTATTAACAGATTCCTCTGACTCTAAGGATAAATCTCATAATGACATGAAACAAGATCACCTTTTCTTGAAATGCTGTTTTTTACCCTAACAAGTGAAATCTTGCTCTGGCATTCAGATTTTTTTTTTCCAGTGGAATGAAGCGATAGCTATCAGATTGTTGTCTTTGAAAATCAAGAACTGAGAGAATCACTTTTCCGTAGCCATATTAGTGTTGTTTCTCTGGAGTTATTTTTTGTCATGGACTTCCTATTGCCTGCACTTCTTTTTTTCCTTCTTTTTTAAAAATAGCAGTATTTACAGACATTCGGTCATCTGCACTCAGGGAAGTACATGGCCCTCAATATCTGTGTGACCATTCCAAGCAAGGGGCTCAGAAATTAAATGCTAGTTTGGTTTTTTGAGGTGTTTTTTGGTTTTTTTTTTTTGGTTGTCAGGTTACAATTTTGCAGAAAACAAATGACAGCCACCAGAAAAAGGGCTTTCCTGTTGCACATGGGCACTGTCAGGCATTCAGGAGATTTGCCCCTTTATAACCGAGCCTTGTTTGCATTTTAAATCAGACATTTCAGACTATGAAGGAAAAACACTTGAAAGAAAAAGAATTAAGGCATGGCACGTTATAAATTCTGTCCCCAAGACCTGATTTGAATCAATGCTCTAATCTTTTCCATAACATTCTAACTCATGAACATTACCCAATGGGGCACATTATTTTCTCATTTCTGCTTTTCTGTTAAACATAAAAACATACTTTAAGTTATTTGAGATTCATATTTGCAAATTACATATCACTATTCCACATGAAACACCTTTCTTCTGGAATCCCTTTGCTGGATTCTTCTTTTGGTCCTTTTAACCAAAATGCAGCAACATTGATGTTTCAGGTAAGACCAATACTGTGTTTCTGAAGTGATTTTTTAAAAAAAAAAAAAACAAGTCAACATTACCATTGCTTGGTAATGCTTAAAATGTTTGTCTTAGCCTCACAACTGTTAGATAAAGGTTAGAGACGATTTTCTGGGTTTTAGGTATTACAAAGTATGGCAGTTAAGTTTAGGACAAGGTCCAATATGCAAATCAATTTCACCAAGAGTTCTAGAATATTTTCCATGAAAAACTCTTTAATCTCAAACTACAATTTCACCTTGCTCTGCTGGATGATTGGCTCATATACTGAGCCCTATTTTCCTCCGCTCTCAGCTAAGCAGATGGCAAGTATCGATGCCACTGAGAAGTGCTACAGTAGTAAGCTGTAATACTGCCGTCAGTGGGAAACGTGCCTCCTGACTAGCTCTATGCATCGTATTTGCCGCAATTTTGCATTACTCTATCACCAGTCTAGAGTGCGAAGCCACATGGTAGAGATGAACAACCTTGTCTCATGCCCTCTCCAATGCCAGCCTGATTTTTCATTCCACCTGCAATTCATGCTGATGACTCCTGCTTGCTGCCAGGTTTTCCTGCATCCTAATCAGGTCACATGACAAACCCTTATCAAGCAACATCATCTGCATTTGCATATGCTAGAGCCATGCTGCTTCTGGTAATCAGCAAAGTGCATGTACTGCCTCTTAATACAATCTCAAGCTTGTTCCATCATTCCTTCAAGGTGAAAAATCTATTTTTGATTTGCTTCTCCTTTGATGCTCTTTAGGTCTCCTTTTGATCAAGATCTGTGACCTTTTTCATGATTACTGCATGACAGAGTGTTCAAACATTTACCAATTAATGACTGCTAGAACAACGTATACGAAAATATGCCAACACGTAAATGAGTCGCTCTGTAAATATTTCTGAAATTATATCCTACGTTAAACGGTTCCTAATCATATCACTCCCTTTAAATTATACCTCTTTATACTTAATCTAGTTGAAGACGGCCCTGCTTACTGCCAGGTAGGTTGGACTAGATGACCTCTGAAAGTCCCTTCCAACCCGAAGGAATCTGTGGTTCTGTGAACATCCATCTATAGTGTTGGCTAGAGCTGATACTGGTCCAATTATCAATAACAATTAAGAGAAAATAAAATCCTCTAAGTTACAGTTTGAAGCCTACTATTAATTTTTAAACAATATTTTCAGAAGGAAACATCAGTAAGAAATGGTTAGTTGTGTAGATTAATATTCTAGATTAATAATTAATAGATTAATAAAGAAATACATAATGAGGAATAATGGGGGCATGACAGGAAGAGGTAGATGGCTCAGAAATCATTTACTTTTCAATCTCAACTTTAAAGGAACTGACTTTAAATAGAGAGACAGAAATTAGCATACAGTCACCAGTTGTGTACATCAAAACACGGTCATTTAGTCTGATTACTATTCCTGTCAAGGAAGAGTGACGTTCTAAGCAAATGCAAATAAATTACTCTTACTCAGGTAAGGCTTTGAAGACCCAAAGACCAAAGCCTTTGTCACGCAAGTACGTTCAGATTTATGGATCTCATCAACTAAGTCCCAAGCAGACCTCTGAGAGAGGAAACTGCGAGAAAAGAGCCATGAAAACAGGAAGAAATATTTGGCACTCTGCTGTATTGAATGAGAGGCTATGAAATTTAAATAAATCTTAGTGCAGGGAGCAGTCAGAGGGCTTGAGAAAGGCTTTGACAGCAAAAGAGAAGAACCAGCAGTTTGCCATAGAGTAATAATATGTTGCCCTTTTAAAAAACAGCCATTAGCTAGATATATTGCTATAATGGGAAGACAGAGAGGCTGGTGAAATAGGTCTTCATGGTGTGATTTTTAACTTCTGAATCCAGGGCAAGACAGACTAACTTTCCAGGGCGGTGATGAAGGAAGTGAAGAACAGAAGTGATTGTGAACACCTTCTCCTCTTCAAAACAACCATTTTTTCTAGATTTTCAGTCATAATAACACAGAACTTTGGCTTTTATTTGGGACCCAAGATTACAAAATACCATTTAAATGAATTTCCACACAAATGCATGGTATTTTTAGAGATGTGTTCATTATAAGATAAACAATTATTTGAAGATTTCAAAACTGTTTCCAGCATTGAACTGTCTTTGAATGAACTAGTTTGAACTACAGTGGAATGAAAATCTTCCTTGGTCAGATTGGGGGCTTAGTAAAAAGTGCCGAGTCTAGCTTCACCAGGAAACTCGGTTCATAAATAACCCTATTTTCCAGAGATAACAGCAAAATGAATGCAGTGCCAACAGAGGAAGCCTGAGTCTACCTTACTGAAACATTCAAGCACTGTGAAGGCATGATATAATAACATCAACAAACTTTCTGCAATCTAGCTAAAATACTCACAGGTTGGAGGAAACAAACATGTTCTAAAACTGTAACATGTGACAAAGACATTCTAGAAATAAAAAAGAAGGATCTTCAGTTTAGTACTACCAATGTAATTGCAATGGTTAATGACCATGCAATTCCTGATAGCCAACCAGTAAAGCTACTCAGAATTATCAATATTGTTTATGCTGGATCCAGAGAAGAGAAGCCAAAGAAATAAAATATTTTTTTTCTCTTATGACAGCAAGGAGCCATGAAAAAGCCATTCAGAGCTAAATTTCTTAGTTAATAGATTATAATGACTTACTATGCGATTCTGTTTGCAGAACCGCTGGAGTCAAACTATTTATAGGGAAATTTAAAACACTAACTTTTGTTAAAAATTTTTCAAAGATTATTGAAACTATGATTATTTTTTGGTATCAGAATGGTCTTTATAAACTCCAAATAAAGTTCTGTTAAACCAAGCATGTTCGTATAGAAAACAATTATCCCTCCCCACAGGAGCTTGTAAGCTGGAAAAAGAAACAAAACAGAGGAGGCAAATAAAATAATTGTGTTTTGGTAACACGGAAATAGGAATAAAAAAGGGCAGTTGGGACACAGGAATTAAATGATCTGCTCGTGGTTAAAGGAGGAGGCCACAGCAAACCCAGCAAATAACTGCAAGTTCTTCATTGTCCTTACTGAGCAGTCACCCTTCCCATCTACATTTTTTAAAATCAGTTTTATGGAAAAAGGAATTATCAACTATCACAGTCCTGAAGGTTTTCCCTATCCTTTGATATTTCTGTAGTTCGTTACTATTGACTAATAACAATTAAAATTTGGTGTTTAGTTTAAAGCAAAAACTTTGTGTAGAATTTTAATATGTATTTATTTTAGACAGAACAACCTGAATAAAAACAACAAACTAAAAGTAAATCACTATTATCTTTTGAAAACTTTATTTTCCCCTAGCTCTTACTATATACCTTTTACTATAAACCATTTTGATGGTTTTTCTAGAGGATAATATCAGACCTTTTACATGTTAAAATCAGTGCTTGTTAAATCCAAATATATTAAATAACTACTTACAGCAATATCTATTTGTATATTTGTTCCAATGATAAAATCCCACAGATCAAAGACAGTTTTTAAATATTACTGAGAAAACATCTCCCTCCCTTTTTGTTATCTGCTCAACTATCTGTGAAACTACCAACTTAATTAGAACATATTCTTAGAGACAGACAAATTTTCAGGCTTATCTAATTTTTACAGCATAAATAAAACCAGGGGAGGGATTGCATTTCTGCCCTTCCTTTTTAGTGAATTATTATGGTAATACAAACTAACATTTTTTTACAATCTTAAAAACCAGCCAACCAAACAAAACCTCCTCCCTTGAGCCTACGGACGTCCCCATCCCCACACCCCCTTTTAATACCCAGTTTCGCTCTCGCAGTATCTGAGAATAAGCTGCTGCCCCAGCTCTTTCTCTTCTGCAGCTCTGGGAGATGAAAAGTGACCTCAGGTATAGACAGAGTCGATCATTGTCCTGTACACACTACTCTCGGCTGATTCCGTTGCTCTGAAAGGACTTCAGAAAGTGGCACCATAACAGCAAACATCCGGCACCACTGTCCTGTAATATACAGCTACAGGGACTCATCGACCAACTACAAAACGCATGGGACGTGACTTTGAAAAACCTCCATTGATCATCACAGGCCTGTGTTTGTTTAAAACTAGGTGACCCACTCTGAGCAGTATTCAAGCAATTAAGCACATTGTAGTTAAATACTTTCTGTCTGAAGAACGGATGTAACTACAAACGTGACTGCGATTTATGTTTCCTGGACTACAGGAATAAGTGACAGTGGAAAGCAGATGAAATAGCGCAACTAGAAGACCAAGGGAAGCAACTCCATCTCACCAAAACCACATCTATGTACGTCTAAGAATACGTCTTACAACAACAAAACCAGTCCTAAACCACATGCCTTAATTCAGTCCACCCTGCATGTCCTTACACAAAGACATCTTGCCTAGCTTGAATACGGAAAACAGTTTTGCCCTCAATCTCTGCCTGTACAAAATTAACTTGATTCATTTTTCACATCAACAATGCGTTTTATTTCCAACCATCAGTTTTGGTATCTGTAAAGCACAGAACCGCCAAGAGTACTCCAAGAACAGAACACATTTTCTGAATGAGTATTTACGAGCCTGCTTTGGAAGTCAGAGAGTATAGGAGAAAGGACGAGAGAGACGCTTCCCAAATTATTCAGCAGAGAAGCCTAATCAGCGTCTTGCCTGAAAGCTTAAACAACACCGTTTATTTAAAGTATTTATTACAACAGAAATCAAAATGTCCATGCAGTCTCTATTACACAGCACAGCACCAAGACACCTTGCACCATGAAGTTGCCAAGACAGACAGTGGTGTCTCTAGCAAACGTTTTCCTAGCAAATGTCACTAGCAAATTTGTTTCAGCAACAGAACCCCAAAGAATAGAGCAAATATTTGGCTCAATGTATAAAAAATAGATTTAAAAAATCCTCAGCAGTGACCTGAGAATAAAATAAAACATAATTTTAAAGGCCACTCACTCTAGCAAGCTAATCTGAATTGTATTCCACGTTCAATCAAGACAGCAGAATGTTACCAGTCCTGCTACCATCAAATTAACTTGGCTAATGCTGCTAAATTTACAGGAATCTGAGAAAATGAGTACAACAGGCACAGAAAGTAATATTCCTACCTTCAGTATACTTGACAGGTAGTAAAGAAAGACATTTCAATAATGCCATAGATGCAGGGAAATTAATATTTAAGTATTAATATATCCTTGGCTGTGTGTTTTATAAAGTATTTAGGTTACTAAAGGATGATTTAATACCATGAGGTACTCCATATCTCAAACTCAGAACCTATGGCTAGCGAACATATTTACCAATGAAAAATTAATTTTACTGCATAGCCAATAACCTATTAGATAATTAGATAATGGACTAATTACCATATACTTAAATATCTATGCTTAAAACAAGCTTGTGAAATACTGTAAAAAACAATACTGAAATTTCCAATAGTCTACATGTGCAGATTTCAACTAGTAGTATTTTATTTTGGAAGTGCTAATAAATTAGAGGAAATTTTGTTTCACATTAATTTATGTGATGAAGCAGTACATACAGAGTCCATCAATTACAGCGATAGAAGTAATTAGGCTTTCAGTTCCTATGAATTAACAATGCATCATATTCTCGGTAATAAGTGGCATGAAAGATTATCTCTGATTGTATCTATCTGCTTAATTTTTAATGAATGTCATAGTATGTAGGCAGATTTTAATAGACAATAAAAACGTGTAGATTCATTAGTTGTTTTCACCTTTATTAGTTAAACTTGTTGTGCTATGTTAACGATCCTAACGCACGCTAACGGGGATTCTTAGCATATCACTGAACGCACTCGCTGTTATATACCTCGGCAGGAGAAGCGAGAGCCATCACGGTTCCTAGTTGAACTGTTAAATACGGAGCAGACCAGCTCCATTCTGACTCTGCACTGAAGTAAATGAGAATCGGTAATAAAGGCGTGACTCTGCAGGTAGCATACCCTGTGGTGGACAATGCAGGTGCTGACAGACTCCCAGAAAAGTTGTTAGGGCTACAGTCAGTAGTCCACCGGTCCTTCCAATGGCTTCACCATTTTCTTCTTCTTTGCTCCTATAATACAAATATAAGGTATCATTTGTTACACTTCCATACAAAAGCTTTTAGCCTTGAGCGTTCTGGCGAGTCTGTGTGCAACATGTGGAGATTTTACAAAACCTAGCATATATTGTAACTATAATGTCTTAAATATTACATTTTACTAATAAATTTAATTTTTTATTTTCAAAATTATGGGGCTGGGTACAATAAGATAAAATTGGGTCCATTTCTGTCCCAGTGGGCAGGCTGCTTTACTCCACCACATGTTGTTTTTCTCCAAACTCGATAATCTTATTTTATAGAATCATAAACCAAAGCAGACAAATTTTAGCAGAGAGCGCAGATAACTTAAAAATATCAATACTAATGTTTTCCTTGATATACATGAAAATTTCATTAACTGCATTTTATATATTTATATTAATTTATGTATTCAAAAATGTCATACAAAAGATTGCTTTCCAGAACTCCTGTATCCTTCCTTTTTTTTAATTTAAAAAAAAGGGTGTTCACCCTCCCGCACACACATATATATGCTGCTATTCCCTACAAAATGCTGTAGTACTCGTTTAACCAGCACTGCGAATCAATGCAGCCCCTTTTCACAAGAGCTGGTGAGCGAGGACTGTGGCCTCGTTGGAAATGTGCTCGCAATTCAGTTATGACTGCTAGTAAAGAAATGGCATTACGGTAATATCATTAGTCATAACATATGCTCGGGGCTTTTTTATTTATTTAAACACATTTAATTAAAGTGTATAGAAGAAGGGACAGATGAGCAACAGTCTCTTTCCAGGGAAAATAATGAGGAAGATATTAACATAATTTAGTTTTTATTTCTGTACTCATATGCGTGGACTGACATTCCTTTAATAGTTTCATGTTCGCCGTGATGTTTTCTTTGCCATCTTTCATTTGCAAGCCTTTTGGCACCTAAAACACCCTGGGCAATAAACAACTTTCTAACATTTGTCATCTAGAAAAACGTATGGCACTCGAACACTGAAGGACCAGAGGCCACAGCCACATGAAAGTCACACCTCATTTAACCTCTATTACACCCCCCTGACTGCCCCTGCCCGTGCCCCCCCGCCTTTCTCTTTCTCCAGTAGGCACGGCGGCAGTCTGCGCTGAATGTTTATGCGCCCCTTCAGGGAAGTGTGCTCGGCCTCTTTTGCTATGTCATTCTGCAAATTGATGTCTGAATCAACCCATTCTTTTAAAATTCATGAATTTAATTAATGTCACATCCTGCTCCCCATTTCACTGGACTTAGAACATTTATTTAGTGTTACTGGCCAGAACTTTTCCCCATTGATAGCAGTAATCAGAAATCAGCTGTGGAGGTTCTTTCTTTATTTGCTTGCTCTTATTTCACATCAAAGAAATGAGTGTAAAAATCAAATTTAACGTACTGCCAGATGTACATTTTAGAATTATGTGTACCGAATATGTTTTTTCAAGATATCCCACAGAAACAGGTATCTAATAATTTGTCTCAAGGTATACTGCAGCTGTCAACATTAAGTATTTTCTTGGTAAATGAGACCTACTACAAGGGCTATAGAATTTTACAAAATTATCTTTTTCTCATTGATTACTCAGATATCTTCCTGAGACATAACTCTCCAAAAAACCCCACCAGTTTACCTTCTCCTCCTCTATTCGATTACCCTTTTCTCGCATCATCAGTTTCTTTTTTTGTGTGTTTGTTTTTGCTTTGGGTTTGTCTGTTTTTTCCTAGAAGTTATGGATAACTACAAACCTCTGCATACAGCTGAGCAGAGAGCAGGGTTATACCCACTGATCCAAACGCAGAGAGATTCCAGAGCAGTTAGCTCGTCTGGAAGCTTTCCTGCAATTGCACACCCGAAGACGAGATGTAGCTGACGTGTCGGTCAGCTCAGCCACTCTAGTGTTCATGGACATACAGCTACCTGGACACAGGACAGGGAGAGGCACGCCGTGGCTGGTATATGGAATGCTTCTGGAGGCAAAGTCCCGACACGCCAAGGGAAGCGTCTGCAGCGGATACACACCCCAGCGTATCTTCTGTCCATGGGCACCAGAGTTCCATGCTGCTGAACTCTTGTTTACAGTTTGCAGTGATGATACAGGAAGGTCATTTGGGATTCTGTCTCAGCATTCTCAATTTCTTCATAATAAAGTAAAAAAAATCAGAAAGTCAAATTATAAAGCAATATATGCAGACAAAGGTAGCATTCATGTTATCAAAATAAGTTTTCTCTCTACAGTGATAACACAACAGAAATATTTTAGATTAAAGAAAAATGGAAAAACAGGTATTACATAAAACACATGTTATTTAAGTAAACAGAAAATATGAGGTAGGAGCCCAATGGGAGATATATTGGAATTTAATCATAGATTACAGAAAAACCTTTAGAATTTCCCAGAAAAGGTCTTAGAGAGGAGATATAAACAAACCTCATCAAATTAATCTCTTCATTGTTCCTAATCTCCTGTGCTGTCATAAGATTACCGATGCTTGATCTCATATCAGATATTAAATTTCACCTCTACACAATGGCTTGTTGGAGAAAGGGGTTGTTTAGTGGCAGGCAAAGTAGAATGAATTAGATGAAATTTTTTAGTACTTTCTAGTTTGAGATTTTCTCTCCCAGCCCATTATTAAGTAGCCACAGGAAATTCTGTGAAGAAGGAATTGATGAAAAGAGTATCACAGCTGGAAGACATAGGTCACACTAAATAATAATTAATCTCAGGAACATGAACATGTGTGTTACGTTCAACGTGGAACAGGTCCAGGAAACGGGCGATACTTCCACACACGTACTGTGAAGGTTTGGGATTACAAACATGCTGCAAGATGGGCAGCAGCAGCATCTTCGTAGTCTGCGTTGCTAACCCTCCCAATTGTTTGAACAAATCAGGGTAGGGAAGACCAGATCTGAAGTTTGGTGATGACCTGGAAGATTTTATAAACAACAAAATGATAAATGAGACACCACCCAGACAAATCTTACTCTCATATACCATAGTCTGCTGTAAGCATTCCAGCTCTCAGTTTCTGAAAACTGTTTATGTTTACATCCTCTATCTACTATAGCTCCTTAATCTCTTGTTTGTTTGTTTTAATTCTACAAAGTTTTTTCTGTTTAGAGGGAGCATAGCATTTCCATTTCCATCTTTGCAGCAGTGCCCTTGGAGACTGTCTTGGGGCCTGCAGGTCCTGTGGGTCTGGGAGAATGAACCCCACTCTTCAGCAGCCAGAAAGAGGTGCCAATAGTGTGTGGAAGTGAGAATGATTACCAGAAAACAAAGTAAAATGTAAAGGAAAAAAAAAATAGGCAAAGATAAGGACCATGGAGTTACATTATTTTAAAATCCATTCAACCATCTCAGGTTTTGATTCAGCACAAATCTTTGGCCTAATGGGATAGGATGAAGGCACCACATATAATATTTGTGCTCTACAACTGGTCTATTCACTGCACAGTGAGAAGAGAAATTCAATGGAAGCAAATAACAGGTTCTAGAGAGTCTTGCTCTGGCCTGTAGCTGACAACAGATACAGCGCTAACAGAGAGGCAGGACTGTCTACAACGAAAGTCAGTCCAACTCACGGACAGTTTGTGTTTACATAATAACCTTGACCATGGTGAGTTTATTATAACAACTGTTTAAGTAATGTAAAACACCCAAGTGTACTTTTATAAAAGTGCTCTGTGGTTTTCAGAACCACTTAAATACCTTAAATTGATGCTTCTGGAAAGACTCACCTTTCAAAGCTTCTCAGATTAGTCACACAAAATTTCAGTGGTAATATGGAAATAGCATCAGTCTGCTCACTGCGGCTCAGTGATTCGTAAATGAATTTCAGTCCAAGAATCCTAAATATATTATTTAGTCAGACTCCTGTTTACCAACACATCATATTATTACATATCCCTGGACACATTAGTGGTAAAATAACTTCTTTTTTTCTCTCTGCTAAAGTAGGCGAGACTCGTTGAGTTCAGGTTTTGTTTCTACTTTACACTTTTAAACACAAGCTTCTAGTCTGCAGTTTGCAGAATTTCAAAGACCACGAATTAACCACAAATCTTCAGAAAATAAAGACTTGAGAAATCTCCTAGCAGGACCAAAGAATCCTCAACTTTCTTCTGCAGTTATGGGCTGACATTTCCCCAAAACAGGAAGCAGAGTAGGACTCAGTTCTGGACACAAATAGTCTAACCCTACCTGCAATATTTCCTTACATCATTTGACTGAAAACATATAACCAACAGAGGAACTTCATAAAATGACCTTTTAGAGCATCACAGTGTTTGATAACGAAATTGGATCTGAGATAGAAGAAAACCCAGGGTTCTCATCATGGACACTACTACAGAGTCGCTGAAATGAAATTCCGTAGATAAAATGGGCTCACATGAAAAGCATTAACATTGCAAAATGCTGGGGTACAGACAAAAAAGAAGAGAGGTGAATATTCCCCTTCTGGCCTCAGGGCTATTGCTAGTACGTGATTATGTCAACAACCCTGAACTTTCATTTTGAACCTGAGCTTTGAAGTCCTGGGCATAGAAAATACTCCTCTGAAATAATAAAAATATTGTTACGGGAATATTTTTAAGTGTCAATATGAAAATGATTTAAAGATAGAGGAGATTAAGAATCACTATATGTAGGTGTGGAACGGCAATTATTTGGAATAACTGCTCAAGCAGTCTGAAATACCCAGACACACGTTTTCAAGTACACGAAGCACAAGAAAACATCAGAGAATGAGGGAGAAAGGAGGGCAGGATATTTGAAAGTGAAGGTGTTTACTGATCGCACCTCTCTGTACATTTGCTATAGAAAACTGTAGTTTTTAATGACAGGAGTACAACAGGCAGCTAGATTTAGGTGCATCTCTGAGCTAACAGTGATTACCTGCCTGCAGAAAAGCACCACAGAGCCAAGATTAGAGCAGAGACTCTACTCAGATATGTTTTCAATCCACTGAGTAGAACATTTACAGACACCACCACTTGCCTTGAAGAGATGGTTGACTATTCTCATTGCTGCACTGCTTAGTCTGAATGCAGAAAAGTGGACCAGCACAGACTATGGCTCAACAAAACTAATTCAACTTTCTTTTGCACTGTGGTAGTGCGTGGATTCCTCTTCTCTTTATAAACAACATGGTGTGACTATAGCCTTTCTTTAAGTATAACGTTAAACTTACCCAGTGGAAAACGTAATCAGCATTTTAGAGAAATTGGAAACTGGCTTTTATTGTGAAAAGAAGATAAGGCAAAATAGGGTATAGTGTACAAGACCTGGATGGCAAAATAGAGTTAGCCGGTTCAAATGGAAAAAGCAACGCCAGTTAGTAGTGGCTGACATTCTAGCTCTAGTTTCCCCACCTCCTCTCCTCTCCTCTGCTTCGCAAGAGGCTATTAAAAAACAAAATTAATGAGAAAACAGTCCAAGACAGGACAGTTAAATGTTGTTACAGACAACATATTGAAAAGCTTCATTCAAATTAACAACAGAAAAAAAAATAGTAGGGTGTCAGGCAAACAACGTGCAACTTTTTCTTGACTATGCCTATACTGTGAATGCAGGTAAGAATACTGAGAGCCGACACAGTAAGAAGATACGAACAGTGGAAACAAAGACATGGGAATCCTTCTAGCTGATGACATTTATTCAACCAACCCCATAGCTTCAAGACACGTTTAGAAGAGCAAGTGGGCAGATGCTAACGTATACTTCCCTGTGCTCCCGATCTTTTACCTAATTTAGTCAGTCATCAGTATCTCAGGTATGATTTTGATATATCAAGAAGCATCCTCAGTTAGTGAGTGGAGTTTTCCTTCCTGCAATTTAGATGGTAAGCAAATAGGTAACAGGAATAATATAATTTGGTTATGCATCTCAAAGAAGGGACGCTCCTTGACCAATTATTTAGAAACAGTGAATTTACAATACAAACAACTTTGTAAAGAGCAATAAACACAAGAACAAGCTTCCCAAGGTAAAAAGGACAAAGAAATCCAACCCCAAAGAAATTCTACAGCACTCAGTTCCCTGTTGAGTAAATCTGTGTCGTCCATGGCAACAAATATTTCAGTGTCCTGAAATATTGCATGTTTGCGGCTGTTACTGTAAACTGGAGAGACATCTTTAATGTGAATGGATAACAGAGATAAGCCATGTGCCCTGAAAAAGAGGTTTACATTTTCTTTAACAGAGAGGCTATGCTTTGAAACGGATTTAATACTTTATCAGACAACTTTTGGTTACCTTGCTCTTGATCCTTTTTTTTCAGAAGTTTGTTGTCCCATATTTCAATACTTGGTTAGACACAGATTTAATCGTACAGATTCATCAGCCTCATCATTTGTGTTTCAAATTACAAGAAATCTAAACAAAATTGTATTTTCTTTTGTATTCATGATTATTTTAACTTTCTGTTTTAACTATATCCAGATGTTGGTCTTTGCAGTTAATATCTGAATCTTTATTCTTTAGACTTATTGTATTAGACCAAATTTTGTCCTGCTAAAATCACCAAATGTATCAGTTCAAAATAATAACAAGAGTAAAATCTGTATCATTCTAATTCTCTTTGTTTAGAATTGAATTCCTGGATATGCTACAAGCTTTCTTCAACAGCAAGTTAACTAAACAATGATCTCTGACATCAGAAAACCCTTCAAATGGAATTTTCCCGTTAAATAATCCCTCTAAACACAAGGAACTGGAGCCACAGAAAATAATATATGTGCTCTACAGAGGTTTATGTATATAAAAGAAGATCGAAGACCCTTCTTATATTAAAATTGTATGATCATTCATTTTGCTTATTTTTATACAAAATTCATATAGGAATATCAAATTTGTTTACCCTTAAAGCAAAAATATTCTGATGTTTCATTTTGTTCTGTTCAGTTGCATTAAAAATTTGCATAAAACAAACTCTTAAAACATCAAACAAAACTTTTATAGATGAAACAAATATATTTTTTATATGTTCAATCAAACGTATCTTTAAAAATATATATTTTGCAAGAATAATAAGTAAGAATGAACCCACCACAAAGACTGTAGAGCAGTGCTAGACCCGGGCTCCTTTAAGCTGAACTTGTCCTTTCAACATAATATTCACCAACTACAATTTCTTTTGCATATGTGGAACACCATGAGAAGAGAGCTCCACATCTGTTCCTAAATTGTTTGGAAAAGCAGAGCACATCCTGCAATGTTCATTTTAGCCCAGAAAGTAAAAATAATTCTAAAATTCTTAACTATATTTGTGAAGCCATAGCTATAATTGCAGAGGATTTCTCACATGAAAAGCCCCAGCAAGCAAGAAGCTTCCAATTTATTTCCAGTACTTAAAATCTAATGACAATAATTGGTTGAAATTGCAGAATTTACTTTAGGAGTCAACAGCAGCTTAGCATGTCAGATCAATCAGACTTAGGATGTTTTTCCTCCCCCCAATTTAGGAAGTTTTCAATTTAAACAAATAGCAGTTTAGAAAGTCATGTCAGCAGTAAGGAGGAACGTGGAGACGTCCTTATTTCACTTCTGAGGTTCAGAGATCCCTAAAAAAATTGAGAACTCTGAAATCCTTTACAAATATTGGTGCTTCAGGAGGTCGGATACGGTGAACTGCCTGAAGTTCATGACATATGTAAAAGCCCTCTGCCCCGACTTGAGTATTGCAATGGCAAAAATGAGATTCCTTTTACGTCTTTTGTCTTCACTGTTTACGTCTTCATCCTAGAAATGAGGGTGAGCTAAACTTGCCCTGCGTCTTCACGACATTGTTAATTGTATTCAAACACTAAGGTAACAAAGCCATCGCGGGTGTTTGTTTTCATGTCCAGGTCAACACAGGGGGAGAATCTTATTTAACTATTAATAAAGTAGTATCCTACAAAATAATAACATTCTTTCTTTTTTAAATCTGTCAGACTTGTACTCTTTAAAGAGAGATGTGGGGGTGGAGAGAGCTTGGAGGTCCGGATGTTATTTCAGTTGTTTATTGTCAAGGAAAAGACCTGAGATTTGTTACAGAAAATGTAGATGTTATACTCTGGATGTCTGCAACACATTACAGCTTAGAAACAACATCCTCCATGTACCCCCTAGTAATCCTTGTGCACAAAATTCTTGTTTTTAACCTTTAAGAAACTGTGGATCATGGGTTAAGGTCTAAAAATTAAATCAAAAGTCTGAACCAGTTCTTGCATCTGGTTTTCAGTTGTTCTTGATTCTAAACAAGTATTAGTTTTAGATGGCTGTCTTTGTCCGATCTAATTTTGCCTTAGTGTTGTTATGAGGAAAGCAAGGAAAAAAACCTATAGAGCTCCTGCCACTGACGCCATAATGAAAAAGTTCCATTCTGACTCTGATCAACAAAATCTGCATCACCCAAGGTGAAAAAAACCCACCCTGTAACAAAGGGCAGTGGTAGAATGTGAGGAGGCGTGTCAGCTTGCCTGTCCTCCTGAACATCCCTGAAGCAAATCCGAAAGTGAGGTGGCACAGTCACTAGGTACTAGGGGGCAAAAAGCACAGGAAAGGCTCTTTGTTCACCCTCTTCTCTTGAGGTGCAGTTGTCCTCTACAATGCCTCACAAGCTTTAGGAAGAAAAGGGGTCCAAATTTGAACACAGAGCCCTGAAAAACAATGGGGTTTATTTGTGTGGTGATTTGTATATTTTGACAGAAAAAACCCTCCACAACCCATGACAAAGAAACCCAGGTCCCAGCAGTGGCAGCTGGTTTAAAAGTAAGGGCTATGACTGATGTGAAATTAAGTAAGAAGCAATGATGAAATCACCCCCATACAGTATTAGATGTAGAATACCAGTGAGCCATCATGTAAGAATAGCTTCTGATAAGTAACAACCCCTATGTGAAAGGCTCCTTACCCAATTTCAATTCTGTTTTGCCTTCTCTCCTTTCATGCGTCCTTTCCTAGTTTAGAAAGCAACTTTCATAGGCAACAGGAAATGTTCCAGCGAGTTTCATGTATCTAATGAATGCTGATAAGTTATTTTTCTGCCCTACTGGATATCTGGAACTAAGCATCAATCTGAGAGTAAAATAACAGACAGAAGTTTATTATATTCAAAGATATTAGCATTGAAACTCTAGTCTGCAGTTACAGAGAACTATGCTGTAATAGTTATTTAAAATTTATATTATTTCTGTTGCAGATGTAAACTTTTCCTTCGAGAATTTCTAAAAAGAAAGAAAAGGCAGGAAAAGTTTCCAAAGCCACGGGTCAATACACCAAACTCTACTGAAGTTAATGGAAAACTCCATTGAGCGAGAGAACTTTTTTGAGCAATCAGCAGAGTAATACACACCTCCAGTACCTGCACTGGGGAGCAGAGAGCCATTAACTTTCCACCTTCTGTTACCTTTGTCTAAAATAATTTATTTCTCCATACTAGCTGCAAACAGCTGTGGAGGCGAATTCTGCTCCTGGTGACGGAGCTGGTAACTGCTCTGCCAGCAGAACTCCGCAGGCTGTCAGCATCACCACAAGGGTAATCAAGACCCATGTGTTTAAGGCATCACTGGGGTGCTTTTATTCAGGAAAAACACATGTGTGTCTGTACATTCAACTATAATGTGTAAGATAATTTAAAAGGAAGGATATCTAACAGTTTATTACTTCACATATCCTTTCCACCACTTCCATTTAACTGAACAATAGAATACAATTTTTAGCTGCATTTCAAGCTAAAACTAAATGCTGGATTTAACAAAAGTTACATGAAAATGTCCGCTAATGTCTTACAGACTGGTAAACTATCTGTACCTATTTCTGAATACGGGATTTAAACAGTGGTTAAATCAAATACCCCCGTTATTCAATCAGGTTGTCAAGCATGCATATAAAGAGGAAAAACCCAAGTATGATCATGGCCATTAACTGCAATACAATTATGAAATTTTATTGACAGAGTATACAATTCGAGGAGATGAGGTACATTAACATTTATGTCTACTTCCATTTGTGCAATATATTTCAACATAAATATCGATTCAAAAGCAAGATTAGTAAGGCTTCACTCTCAGAAAGGATTAAACTACCTTGGGGTGAAAATTTGTAATAAGCAAGCCATTTCTCCAGATGATGCAAGACAGAGCGGCACAAATGAAATCTGTGGAGCTATAATGGGTCACACAAGAAGATGACCCAAACCAAAGCCCTTAAGAGAATTGTTGAAGAAAGAAATATTCTTTTCCTTTCCCTCAGAAATTTCCAGGTCAGTAGTTGTTATCATAAAGTGGAAAAGCTCTTCTGCCAAGGTACCAGAAGACAATGTCAGCAAGACAAAGTCCCGATAACGTCAATATAGTCTTATTAAAAGACTCCAAAGATAATTAAAATAACAGTATAAAATTATTAAGTAGTTAAAGTCAGAAACAACGCACTCAGGTACTAACATGCAAATTATAGTTCATTCTATGTGTTTGTCCATGAAAGCTTGCAAAATAAATAATTCTGCTTGATTGCTGAGAGATTGAAGCAGAAATGCATCCTCCCGGATTCTGATTAAGGGATTTGTATTGAAAGTTAGGCAACATAATCAATCAATTAATGCATGTAATTTATACCACCAGTGTTCACAAAAATCACACTTAAGTATTTTTCTTCCATGTAAAAAGGAGGGGAGGCAGGAGGGGAGGGGGAGGCAGAGAGAAGGAACTGTGTCATTGTTTGGATGCTAAAAGGAAACTGAAACTTCTACAATCTATGTGACAAAAACGTTCTTATAAAATGTTTGGAAAACTCTCTGCGTGCGCTATCCTAGGAAATAAAGAGACACTCCTTCAGCCTGACGTGCAACAGGTGCAAACTGGCACAAGCCATCGTTTGCAATCCAGTTAAGAGAGGTGACACGAGCCATAGCTCTGTTTCCAACTGTCTTAAGAGCAAGGCTGTTAAAATCTGTCGCCTAGGTACCAGGTGAGGTATCAACAGACATGCTGCAGCACATCCAGTGCCAAGATTTTCAGGCTTCTCTCCTCAGCAGTGTGTTGCCACCCCTGTGTTGACTCAGCCATGGGGGCAAGGTGGCACACTGGGATTTCTATGAGAACCTCTTTGTAAAGATCTGCTATTTGATTCCCCTTTCATCTTTCCCTTAATTTCCCTTTGCTTGATCTTGGTCGTGGGGCTGAAGCCGCAAACAACTTCACGTATTCTGCCCTGTCCTTTCCCCTTCAGCACTGCCAGCCGCTGGCTGAAACATGTTTAAGTGCCTCGGCTGTTTGCTAAGCAACACATGTCAATACCAGAGCCTAGACTGGAAAAATATTTCTTCTACAGTGAAGATATGCACAAGGGGAAAAAAAATTATATGAAGGACATGTTGGAAACTACGTGTTGTACAATACTCTTACATCAATTTGATATAATTTTAATATCTCTTCGGGGTTTATCCTGTTACCACAATATCTGAACACTTTCACAAAAAAACCCCAAATCCACCACTACAAGAAAATTCACAGAGCTGCTGATATCTTCTCCTGCTCTGAGGGAACAGGTTTTTACCAGCATGTTTTTATTATGAGAGGAATGGACATAAGACTAACAGAGAATATTCCCACAACAAGAACTACTTGAGGCACCACAATTTAAAAAAAAGAAATATTTATATTACGCACAACAGAAAATGTTGCTTTCTTGATGTTTTGGAACAGCACACGAGTGCCTGCTCTCTCAAAAAACAGACATAAGAGAAGAACTAACTCAAATATATACGAGACATCAAGAAGACTGAATTATGCGAAATCCCTTAAGCCCACCGTGCCACTTTCTAGTCAAGTCAAAATAAGAATAGATTTCCTTTTCTGTGGAAAGAAGAATTGAAGATGGAGGACAGAGGTGTGGCCATGACCGGGCAGAGCTGCGTTAGAGACATCCCCAAGTGAGGGGAAGACTTCATCCTGTCTGAATCCCTTGACTTCCAGTGCTCCACGTGCCTCCAATATCCCCTGCAGGGAATGCCCAGCCGCACG
>NW_010420406.1:43544-51133 GCF_000710305.1 Buceros rhinoceros silvestris | reverse complement strand
GCGGAGCCGCACGCAGGCTGCGGCATAGCGCACCATTCTGTCTGAGAGGAGAAACTCCCTGCCCATTTGTGTCTTTTATGTTCCACAGTTAAGGTGATGTGACGCATAAAAAGTTCAAGCAAATTATATATAGAGAAATATAAAATAAACTCTCGTGGCAGAAACAAATGCAGAAAAGGTAACATTACAAGAGGACTCATTTATTATTTACATAAATTATCATTGCACCGTTTGTAAATTCTCAGTGTTATTAATTTTACTTATTAAAAATTTTTGGCAAGTATTTTGTAGAACTAAATTAAAAATATGGGGTGTTCAGAAGCTTATTGTGACACTTACTGACTGATTCTGGTATGATAGGCACTCTGGTCAGATGGTGTATTTGCTATCATATAAAACCCTGCTTACCATTTATACCAAAATGCCACTGTAAGTCTGGCATTTCCCAATAACACTTCTGTTTGAATATTTCAAGATACTTGAGTGTTTCACAAGGTGAATAGCAAATCATGAATAGAGCAAAAGCTACACAAAATTCAAAAAAATATTTGGAAAATCTTGTTTTTTCTTTCTAAAGAGCAGAAAATAGACTCCGTCGGTTTCTTTTTTAAAACGAGTTTTTATTATTGCTGCTGTTGTAATGATGATTTCTGTGAAGGTAACTGCAGCTGAAGCTGGAGCACCTGAACAGATAAACGATGGACTAAATTACATCGGTAGAGCTTTAGATGCTGTGGGCACATACTCCCTTTTCATAGCGATAGAGAATTCACTGCACTGCAAAGTTTCTTTGATTGAGTAGTCTGAGAATTTTTCAATGTAGAAGAATCAACAGGAATCTAAATCCGAATTTCAGCCAGATCAGCTTAGCTATCTTGTCTCCAAGCTACACACAGCGGAATCAAAAAAATTCTTCTTTATGACCTTATAGCACCTCGTTGGAGAAACACAGACCTCGAAGGTCATATTTTGTTAATAAACCTTTTTGCCCTTACAAAAACAAACAACATGAGCAGACTTCAAAACAGATATGTGTATCATTTAGATATCCATGCCTTCTGTTTCAGTACAGCACCCTTAGCATTCTACTGCCTGCCATTTTTCCTAGTCCTATATAGTTGTCTTTCAAAAACCACATAAATCACTCAAGAGCTGCTTCGTAACTTGAGCTTACTTAGGAGAGCTATCTTCAATCGTGATTAACGAGTCACTACGAGCAGTACTGTGCCTGCTGACTAGTCTTTTCTCTGCCATAGGCACGGACTGCATCTGGATATTGAAAGCCAAGAGAGAAACTTGAGATGAGCAAAATGCAGTGAGGAGCAGGAAGAAACAGGGGAAAAAATAATAATCAGCTAAGTGATGTCAGTGCTAATGAATATTAGGAAATATTACTCTATTTTTAGCCCTTTGAGACTATCCAGTAAAAGATATAAACGTTCTTCAGCCTTATAATCTTTAAGAATATCCGTGAGTTACTTCAGCTGTCTAACACCAGTCATTATGATATATGGAATATAAAAGGATAATTTACCAATATTGTAATGACTAGCAGTTACAGATTGCTGGTTTTTATTGCTCACCTGGATTTGACTACTGATTTGCATTCGTGTAAGTTATCTAAAGGTTAGTATAATTTAGTGTATTAAAAAGTCTAGGAGCATAAGGATGAATTATATCTTATTTTCCACATTAAGAAGTCTCAGTCTCACAGGAAGAGAACTACTACACCACATAGATAACACGTCAAGTACCAAAATTAACAAAAGTGAACAGATTTCATATAATGCATAGACTAACACTCTGCATTGGTAAATTGTTTTGTTTTTTCTTTGAAACGTATAGTTTTTGAAAGACAATAGCTGTATTCCAAAAGCTACAATCAAACCTGCACTACAAGTTGGGCAGAAGATATATTTCTCCTACTGAAAGAAATCCAATACACAAGATAACAACGTATTTTTGGAAAGCAACACATTTTTCTTGATAATAATGCAAAGCATTTGATTCCAGCAACCTAAACTCAAGTTATAACTAATCGCTTCTATTTTCTTAAGACTCCCCTCATAAAACCATTATAAATAATTGGCAATGGTATTTAGCAAAAAACAGTAGAAGTTTCTAAACCCAACCTCCCTGGATGAAGGGCTCATTCTCTGTCTAGGTGGTGTCCCCAGAACTTGATGTGGGTTGTGAAGCGCAGAGGCATCGACATGGTTTTGGATAGCTCATGGAGGCTCAGCCTGCCTTCCCGCTTTGTCCGGATTACAGAATCGTTTCGGTTGGAACAGACCTTTAAGATCAGCGAGTCCAACCGTTAAACCGGCACTGCCAAGTCACCACTAAACTGCATCCCCAAGCACCACATCTATGTGTCTTTTAAATACCTCCAGAGATGGGGACTCCACCACCTCCTTGGGCAGCCTGTTCCAGTGCTTTACAACCCTCTCTGCACAAATTTTTTTCCTAATATCTGACCTAACCTCCCCTGGCACAACTTGAGGCAATTTTCTCTTGTCCTGTCTCTTGTTACTTGCCTCTCACATCAGGAAGAGTAAAGGCAAGAGCAAGCCTGGAACAGAGATGAGGGACATCAGAGGCACTGAGGGCTGAGTGGAGGGCAGAGGTGGTGCAAGAAGGCAGCAGCAGAGATGTTTCAGCACATAATGATTTGTTTTGACATTTGATGTTCTGTTATAATCTGAGAATCAAAACTCTTTCCTCGGAAAATAAAGCTAATAATGCACCAATGCAATATTAATCTCTATCCCAAACAGTGCCAGAACCAAGACAAAACCTTCACTTTTCAACAAGATCTAGAACAATTTTTGAGCCTATTTTCAATTTATAGTAACTCACAGCGTAAAAATAACTCCTAAAGGAAACGGTAAAAAACAACCACTTCTCCTGATCTGAATGTCTTCTCAACCTGCCACAACTACTTCATTTCTCCATGAAGAAATACCATTCCAAAAGGGAAAAGATCTCAGTTTATGCAGTAAAGATTAAAAGTAAAGACTTTTAACCATAGTAAAGACTATGGCTCAAAGTCCAGAGCAGACGTCAGAAAAAAGCAACCTTTTTGCTGTACATATGGTGTATTTATCGCTCAGTGGAATTGAGCGATTGACTTGAAACCATCGATAAAAATCAGCTTTTTTGAACTGATTTTCAGCTTTTCCTAGTTGTCTAGGAAGAACAGTTTTCATCCACAAGCACGTATTCACTTAAGATATACTATAGTCACAATTCATTTTGAAATAAACCAGAACTGGCAGGTTGCACACCCATAAACGCCCTTGACCAGCAGGGTGTTTCTTAAATTGTTTGACTACCACAGCTCAGCTTTCAGGCATCTGACATGAGTAGCCTCCAGTCTATCATCGGACTGCGGTGCCACCATTAAATGTCCGTTGTTGCCCACTTTATTGTTCTTTTCCGCAGAATAATCATAAGCACACAGACAAACAGCGAACTGAAAATACCGCTAGCAAGAACAAATAAAGCCCGTTTATGCTATCATACACTCAAAACTTCATGCTAACCACACATCGTGGCAACATCAAAATACACAACAAGTACCATATCTTTATCTTAGACAAAGTACTGCACAGCACTGGGAGATTCTTGGTCAGGTGACAGCACGCAGTGTATTATTTCAAAACACTGAATTATGATATGATTAATGATCAGGCCTCTCTTTGGAAAATGAAATACACAAAAGTAACCTGTTCATATAGAAAGAATTGTCTCTCTGCCCTGACCCACCACCATCAAAATCACTTAACCTTTCCCCAGGTTTCTTAGGAATTGGGATCAACTCCTTATCTGGCGTATTTACTTGCTCAGCCTATATTTTTTTAATATTTTTTCATTTGCTTGCTGCTATGTGTTATTGCCTTTACATCTGTAGAACCAGTGTTGCTCAGAGCTCCCTTCTGTGTGCACGTGTGCATGTCTGCGTATGTGATCTGTATAATTAGTTCTCCAAAATCCATGTTAATTACAGCTGTGCTCTTTCATTAAAGAGAATAGACTGGTAAGAGGTGACTGGAGCCAGAAGACGATGTAGCTCCACAGCTTAACAGGGACAGGATGATTATTGAGAATAATTAATAAAACCAAAATTATACAGATTAAAGTCACTTTAGGACAAAACAATTCAAAGGATCTGGAAGCTAGAAACTAAAAATATGCCTTAATTGTAAACTAAGTACGTATATGGGAGTTATTGGTTGGAAATTGGGCAGAGTCAGTTTCCAAAGCTCAATATCGCTTCAAAAAATGTGCATTCAGTCTTGTTGAGATTATGACATTTAATTTATATTACCATTCAGGTTCTGCTCAGCATGCTAGTCTTTGGCAAAAATACAGCTCCCAACTATTTTATTTTTTTAAAATATAAATAGCTAAGAATATACACATACACACATATGCATTACTCATATTTAAACTGATTTATCTTCAGTTATGGGAAAACAAAGTTTTAAAAATCCACAAAACCCAAACATCCATAGAGCAGAAAGGGAGGCTCAAAAGATAAGCCTCTGAAAATTTCAATCCGGAGCCCAGTTCACAACCAGGGGAATAATAAAGCAAACAGAAAACAGACCAAAGGTCCTCAGAGCTGCATCCTCAGCTGCAGTAAACAGGCTCTGCTAAATTATTCCATTCACCGAGCTGGACTGTATTTTGGCATGTTGCTGTCTGTTACCAAACCACCACACTGAACTTCAACAGGACAGTGAATTAAGAAAATAATTGAAGACCAATAATGAAGAATCTTATATAAGTTAGTTCTTCTATAACTTTTAAAACCAGTTCACCCATCCTTAGCAAGAGATCTCTCAAATGACAAAAAGCATAGCCAAAAACTTGCCAGTCACCGATTGTCTTTGATTGCACTGTTCACAAATCTGTAATAATATTTCTTCCATCTGTTCTGCAGTTTCCACCTATATGCTCAATATACAAAATGAAATAAATTGCTTATAAAGTTGTTCCAAAGACCTCTTCCAAAGAGGTTTTCCAGAATATTGACCAGATGGAGTTCAGTGACAAGTGACGTCCGTCGGGGGTCTGTACTGGGACCAGAGCTGTTTGGTATCTTCATCAATGACATGGACAGTGGGATCAAATGCACCCTCAGCAAGTTTGCAGATGACACCAAGCTGAGCGGTGCAGTTGACATGCCTGAGGGACAGGATGCCATCCAGGGGGACACCTGGACAAGCTCAAGAAGTGGGCCCATGTGAACCTCGTGAGGTTCAACAAGGCCAAGTGCAAGGTCCTGCATGTGGGTCAGGGCAATCTTTGGTATCAATACAGGTTGAGGGATGGTAAGATTGAGAGCAGCCCTGCGGAGAAGGACTTGAGCATACTAGTGGATAAAAAGCTGGACACGAGCCAGCAACATGGACTCACAGCCCAGAAAGCCAATTCTGTGGTAAAGTGATCAATAGTTCCTGAAATTAGAGCAAAAAAGTTCCTTGTTATTCTAGGCAGGACACTGCAAAGCGACTGGGGAGTTCATTTGAAGAGGCCCAGATCCTTCTTTGAAGAAGCTGGGAATTATGTCTTTGCTCCACATGGGTGATGATTCTTGTCTTGCTCAACATCCTAAAGGTGTGAGCAAATGTTAAAATGACAGCCACAAATAAAACCTTTAATATATAAAGCCTAAATTACATATGAATATTTTATATTACATCATAACAAATGTCTGTCACAGAATTGCAAGAGTTTTTCTGACGCAAATAGGAAGTGAGATAACAATCAAGTTTCTTTAGAAAACAGCTAACTGGGTACTAAACAAATAACATTTCTCAAAATGAGTAAAGTAAAAAATTTCTCAAAATTTAAAGTTTGCTCACTGGATGACTAATTATGTGTTTCCCGGTTCAATTAGCCAAGCATTCAAAACGGAACTAGATTAAAATTATTTTTATGGTAAGTCTTCTACCAAAACTCCTTTTAATGTTGTGTATGTGCCTCTTCATTTGTTTGAAACCCATTTAAAGGAGCCATAGATGGGATTTCATTTCTGTTATAATAAACTACTACCTTTGCTATTGTTATTATTGCTCAAGCGTGGCACTTGATTCCACGGTTATATCTAAAACACCAGTAACTTTGTTATGTGTTAATACTATAACCGTGAGGCAAGGGCCTATCACTTCAAAGGGCTCAGGAACTGAGCAAAATCTCCAGACATTGCTGGAATTAAATAACGTGGCACTTATGAATATAGCCCATGTTTCTTTCTTCGTTTACAAGACGCAGTGAGTCAGAAAAGTAGCACCCGCGTATGATTACAAAGAAATGCTTTCTGACAGCCTGCTCTACGCTGAGTAGTGAACACTGAGTCACCGCCACCACCCCAGCACAGATCATTTCTGCTTGGCATTTGCCATTCCATAATTAGAACAAACAACATACTTGGGACACAGCAGAATGTTTTTAGTCAACTTTCTGCTTAAACCCATTCACAGAGTCTTTAGTGTTCCTGTCTCGAAAGGTAAGGCACAAAATCACGATCTCTGCTGCTGCCATTGCAGAGACAGCCCTGTGATTATAGAGGTAAATGCCACCCACTTGCTAACATCGGAGAATCACTAACTCTGCGACTGCTGCTCAGTCAAGAGGGTAAAAATCACACTGCCTGTTCCAGCAGCTATCCTAGAAAATCAAGAGGGTTAGATAGTACTTTGTCTTCACCTGCCCCACCAAATTTCCTTTTTCTTTGCTCTGTTCTTTATTTTTTTTATTTTTATTTTGAATTTCAGCTTCTTTTGCTTATAACTATTATTTAAGTACTTCTTTTTGTAAAAGCGTAAAAGGTCTCTGTGGTACCTCAGGTCATGAATCCGTTTTCTAAAAAAAAAAAGAAAAATGTTTTCTAAATCCTTTTCATTCATCCTCTGAGTTTTTGTAGTGTTGTCTTTTCAAAGCAAGTTCTCGTAAGCAGGTCAGCTAGTGAGTTTAGATTTCAATAGCCGTGCTGAAAACTGACAGATATACGGATTCATTAACCATGTGGCACTGGAAGGTAACCTTTACATCTCAATTATTTAGGCCCAATTTATAAAAAAAAAAAATGCTCAGTTTAACTTGCACTTTACTATCTATAGATATATTTAAACATAAACCTGTTCACAGGGTGAGAAAAAATTCTAAAAAGGTTTTAAACAAATATACCAGTCAGCCCATTAAATAAGACCCAAAAAAGCAATGGACAAGGCCCACAACACTGAGATATGCATACCTGGAGGGGAAAACACAAGTTACAATAGCATCAGGAGGAATTTTGCTGTTCAATTAATTGGCATTGGGATCAATAGCAAAACAAAATGAAAGAAATATCTAATCTGGTTGTAAATAAGCAATGTTTTTGGAACTTTTTACATTACACATTACTTTCTATGACCAGCAAATACTGGGCAAATTAGCATATCTTGATTCTGGTGAACGAGCAGCAGCAGTGAGGGCATGAGTACGAATGTTTTAGAGCACTCTTTAAGAGAACTCTTTTTCAGATATCTGACTATTTTTTTCATGTCTAATACTGAAAGCTTTTGACAAGCAGGAAT
>NW_010420406.1:0-43476 GCF_000710305.1 Buceros rhinoceros silvestris | reverse complement strand
AGCAGTAATGGGTTTTATACAGGACAAAGGTGTTCAGAAATGGACCCCAGTCATCGCTGGCTTCGGTGACCCGGTGAAACACGCTCCTGTTACTGACTGATCCGATCTTTGTGGTTAGTGGGTTGGGTTTTTGGTGTTCTCTCCCAGCTCTATAATCCATAAAGGAACAGAGGTTTCAAGGTATATGTTACTGGTTCAATACTGGTTGACTTCTGCAGTAGTGAAGAATTGCTGAAATGATTCTCTGTTGCTAATTTTACTCCTCTTGCTGTAAGGAGCAAGCGGAAACAGGGAAGGGTGTAGAGAGTAACTGGAGCAGTCCAGTAGCTGCGATGTGCCACCATCATTGCCCTTGTACAACCATCTTGCCAGCAAAACACAGGAGCTTAAAGCCACTGCTGCCCACGGGATTCCTGCAAAGACCACACGGTGGCTGCAGTGCAGAAAAGGGTTCTGGTAATCACATCAAATGCGGTAGCTGAAGCCCCGCGCGAATCACCCAGAGATGTCAAGCTCTCTAGAAGACCCCGAGATATGAACAGGGAGAACGTAGCTATTGCTGACATGGTAACTTTAAAAATGGAAGATACGGCCTCTGAAGGCTTCCTCTTCATCTGCATCTAGTCCAGTAGCTGGGCAGATAGTCACACCCTTGTAACAGGGCGTACCTGTTAGAGCAACACTGCTGAAGCGGCTGCTTTCGCAGCTACGGAGCCCTTCCATCTGTGACCCGGGAGCGAGCTCAGGAGCACAGGCGGGCTGGCCCTGTCCCGTCCCTGCAGGTACTCCCCAAGAAATCTGGTGCCTCCAGACAGTCAATGCTCCCAAGTTAGAAACTGCACTCATTTCCTCCTCACACACGTGATACTAATTAATAAACCATACCAAAGAGATTGACTCACCACACAATCCTTTGATACAAAACTCAACGTGGAATCGTATATTTATTTCCCATTGTGGAAATTTGTGTTGTTAGCTGATACGTTATTTGCTATAGATTACGGGTCCAGGTTTGTCGTCCTTCCATGGAATATGTACACCGGCATACACACACACAAAGGGCGACATTAACTACAACAGCACTAAAAGATTTCCATTTGAAAAACTAAAGAGTTGCTATTCTATGAGATGTTTAAAAGTGAAAATATTCCTTACTATTGTAGTAAAGTGTAATTTTTAGTCATCACCTACTGAAAATTATTTTGTATTGTTCAGAAATAATCCATCTTTACAAGATTTTTATTCCAATATTGGAAAAATATTTTCAAATACAGAAAATCCTGAATTAGAATTGTTCAGAGCCAGAATTTCATTTTGTTACATCTGGAAAATATACTACAGGTTCTCTTTACCCTTGAAATCAGTTGTGAATTGTTCCTGCTCAGCTAGTTATTAGTTAGATGAGAAAAAAATGCTTTCTTTTTCCCATCAGGATAGGATTGAAAAATTGCGATAATCAAAATGCTTATTTAACTAACTATTAAAATAACTAGATGTGTTCTGTCAACTTTAACATTTAATATGTAAAATGCATCCATGAGCAATAGATGCTATTCTCTCTATACGTGATTATCCAAAGGCACATTACTGATACTAATTAATACACAGGGACAAATGTTAGTGGTTAACTCACATCATCAGACCTAGTAAGGAGTCGTTTATTTAATGTTTCACTGAAGCGAATAAGGAATCGCCAGCAAATATTTTACCTGTGTAGGAACTCAATGTTCCAGACATCTTTAGGTACTGCTTGATCTGCAGTATCTTTGAGATAGTAATTTCATTACATATTTATGCAGCATGAAGTATAACAAAATATGCTACAAAATATATGAATACATGAAAACTAAAAATTAGAAACAAACTACTATTTTCTAAGTAATTAACCCAAAACAATTTGTTTACTTAGTATAAATTGTGCGTTTCAGATTATTATTTTTTCCATGGAATATCTGTATCATCTACTAATGTAAATCTTATTTATAATTAAGGAACTTTCACGTTTTCCCCCAGTAACTGTGGTCCCATTTTCTTTTCATCGAACACATATAAGTTCTATTAATGCTAGTGGGAGTTTAGCCTTTACATCAAGGCAAGACAAAACCCTTTTATGTTCAATGTTTAATTAAAGTTCTTTAGAAAGTTTCAATGTGCTAATTATTTTCATACCTAACAACTGAAAAACTTGGAGAGGATTAACAGACGTTCTCATTCTGACTAGAAAATAAAAACACTTAGAGTGGGCGTGTAGGTTCACAAATAGCCCAGGTTCATCTAGCTACAAAATCAGGACAAGGGGCAATATAACCATAATTATTTTCTGGAGATCTTTTTATATTTTCAGCACAACATTCATTATATGTTATGATATACCATCAGATACGTTCTTATTTCCATCTAATAGACAAGTTGTGTTTGGAGCTCTAGCTTTTCAGCCTATGTCAATGACTTCCAAATGTTATATTTTGTGATGGACAACTTTAATTTTTTCTTGTAGATTGTTGTATCCTGCTAGGTGCCGCGTATCAGAGTTCTTAGCAAAGGTGTGCACACGCTCACTGAGAGTTGAAGAAACCAATGATAAAAATAAAATGACAGTGGAAATAAATATGTAGGACTGAATGACACCCGGAGGGTAAACAAGAAGGGTCAGCGTGGTGACTCAGTAGGAGAGGAGCTGAGCTGTGCTTTGTGAGATGTTTTTGTGAAGCCAGAACGGCTACCACTAAGCATGCTGAAATCCATGTCCCCGCACCATGTTAGAAGAGATGTTGTAGAGGATTTATTTGTAGGCTGGCTGTGGAATCCTGTGTAGAAGAGAAACATGGATGGTCTTGAGCGGTGCATTACAAATTACAGAGTACTCCACATAATTTCTGGGAGGCACTGCTCTTTGGATAGTACTATAGGCCAAAACAATCTGGCCTGACAGTTGCTAGGTTAGAAATCGAGGCAAAGCTGACCTGCTAACAAAAGATCCGATACCTGCACCCACTCGGTGAGAACATAAACTAGACTGAGGCATTTTGAAAACTGCAGTGTGTGGGAGGAAATGCAAATTGAGGATTAACTCGCTTTGCAGATATGCAATTTCCCCATGCAGCCATGATAAAACTTCTTACTGGATGAAACTAATTCATTCTGCGTAACTCCCAGAAGCCTTTAAGGAGTGGTAGATGGAGGTGTGAGAGCAGAGAAGAAAAGATAGCCATGGAAATGCAACGGAAGGCTGCAGGAAACGAGAAGAATTAGGACTGCCCTACGGCTAGGCGTAAGGTCTCACCAAATGTCATTCGACTGTAGCTTTTGGCACTGTTGTGGATGTTACTATACCAGATTCTGAAGCTGTGGATTATAAAATGGCACGGTAGGCGAATGCATCATCTATTTTCACTTAGGAATGCCACAATAAGCTGGAATAACGATTTACTCTTACTGGGGGGGTTCCCTTGCCCACCCCTCTTACAAAGCAAGGGGTAAGAGGTCAAAAGGATCTCCTCAGTCAGCAGGCCTGGCCAGTGAGCAGCCCACAGCACTCTCATCAAACATCTGAGCATCAGATTGTCTTAAAATTTGGACAGACTGTGAAGGACATTTCATGTTTGTTAAATTGTTTGTACCTACAGCTGGCAATTTTTAGCTGTGGATTTACTCTAGAGAATTTGTCCCTAAAAGTAAAGTCACAGGAAATTGCGATGCTGATATTGGCAGGAACAGCACTGGTTATAAAGTGGGAAAAATAAGGATTATGTATATTAATTTTTGTTGACCACATGTTGTTAGACTGAATTTCCTTGTGTCTGTTCCAATGGGAGACCTTTTTCCCTCACTCGTGGTACATCACCTGTTCCCAAGTTGAGGCTCCTATTATTTATTTTCAGCCCTTTTCAAATCTGTAGCTAATCTAAAAGCAAATATATCCTTCAATTTTGCTTCTGTATGAGATCTGGGAAGCCAAACATTGACCAAATTTCTACCTGCCAAAACTAATAACACTTTAAAACATCGACATAAGAGAAAGGAATAGGAAACCATCAGGACACATCCCTTATCAATAATGTTATAGACAGAGGAGAAAGATCAAATACCTGAGTTGCAGAAAACAGATCCAAAACTCACCTCAGTCTATGGGCCCTATCTCTTCATGCAGGAAGGATAAAAAATAAAGATATGCGAAGATTACAAGATCTGTGATAGCATGGAAGAAGCTGCTCAAGGGATGCTCAAGCTGATTACAATTGCTAAAGTATCATTTAATATCTAAACAGTTATCGGTACTTACACAATTACCGCCCTAACTACTACTGTATCCACAAAACCTTTTGCAAAGCACAGCCTTATTGTCTACAAATTAAATGCAGCCCTGTGCTATTTTTGATAAAATCAAAGCAGTTTGGACTATGCTACGCAGGTGGTCTGCTCAGCCTTCTCTATCTGACATGATCTCACATGAGGTCCCTAGACCTTCAGTCTCCATATGGGACTACTGCCGCCTCATTCTCTGGAAGACAAGTAGAATAAAATTGAAACACTCTTCTTTCACCATGATGCATACCATTTCCACTAACAAGGACAGTGTCGTCTTTTGAAGTTTGATTTACAGGTGCTATAGAGCCATTGTGCTGACTGCATGTCAGTCTCCAAGGAAACTAGTAGCAGATATATGTTCTAGAAGCATCCCTTGAAGAAAAGAAGCGTTATCAAAAGTATTCTCAGCATAACCTCTGCTATGAGTAGAAGCAGAGTTCAAGGTCTTCTGTTGAATAGTTGAAAGATGCTGTGTTCATATAAAAGGCTCCTAAGGAAATAATAGCAGGTCAAGCTGGGGATCTGGCTTTGTACAGCCTCCACTTCTGAAAGAGTCAGAACTGGAAAAATCATCTATTTAAAGCTGTAGAAAGGCTTGATATTCTTTTATAATTCAGCCTAATTTTAGATAGACATCTCATCTATCTACACTTTCTGTAATACATTGTGTTCTTACTGCTGTGACACTTCTCAGCCCAATCCATATCAGGTCCTGCATTAGTATTTTAAAGTCAATGCTCAGCCTCTTACTAGATTTTTATACCACTCATTTAAAAGATTGAGCAGAAGCACAAGATACTGCATTCCAGTAATTCCATTTGCAGTTCTCTGGGACCAGGAGCCAAGCAGCTGGGTACCCGATGGCTGGGAGAGGTGTTCTGTGGAGTAGAGAAGCTCTGTTGTTGGAAAAGATCCCATGGAAGTGTGCACTTCCATGATCATTAAAAATTGTCTGTGGCATTTTCAGATTAGGTGCAGTAAGAGCAATGTGATACTTGAATTGTAGATGAGGAAATGAATCCCCCTTCTTCACTACATTCCCCTGTAAGTTCCCACCTGAGTAAAATAAGCTTTCGCTTTTTGTCTTAAACAAGTCAGGATATTATTTACTTGATCCTAGTGGAAGCTTTAACCGGTAAATGCTGAATTAATCCCAATCTAAAGTTTAAGTTACTAAATCACTTTGGGAACATGTGAAATAAAAGGTATTATATAATATTCTTATTATTGTTTCTGCAGTACTGACCGGTAGAAACATAGTTGCTCAGTATTAAAACTCAGTTTCTCTTTAGTGGCACAATTCTGTATAACCAAACACAAATAAATGGAACCAAACACTAAACCAAACAAAGCAAATAAAAAGGGCACTGCCAGTAACGTATAGTTCTGTTCCCAGCTTGGATCCAAGTGGACCATGACAATTTGAAGCATTTTCACAAAATAATTTAACTTTGCTTTACGAAGGAGTTTCAGTTTCATAACTCTCTCTGTGTAAGTGTGTGTCTGAACAGACACGTACAGCTACAAGAAAACATTTGAAGACTGAAGAAGAAAGATTTAGCAAAGTTCAAATCTGATAGTAAAATAATAGAACTGGCTGGGAGAAAGAAAAGATTAAAGAAATTTTATAGAGGAAGAAGAAATAGAGTAATTGAAAAGACACTGCCTGCAATTTTTTTTATTATTTTTCTGCTATTTAAATCAGAAAAATAGCATGTGATGGAGTTAAGTTCTCATTTGTCCCTGTTGTACTGCTTATCTTCGCCTTTCATGTCTATGCATCCTTAGGACACATACAAACAGCAACTCCAGTCATTATAACGGACAGAGAAAATGAAGCATGTTGCTGTAACATAAAAATATACCCTATCTGTAATTTTGTACAGCAGTTCTATCAAACGCAGGAATGAAACAACTGTAAGCTTGGTATCATGTAATAGAACAAGAGTTATACCCGATTGCCAGACAAAGACAAGTCTTGCCAATACTTGTTCCCAAATCACCCGCCCCGTGGGGCTTCATCTGCGGTTCTCATTGTGTTATTCTCTCATTATGAAATACGATTTAACACGACACTGTGCAACTTGGGAATGTTTTCAAATCCTCATGCTACACTTGCGCATTTCTTATTGAGTTTGTCCCAGATTTGCCATATCAATAGACATTTGTTATTTGATGTTAAAACATTTTAGGTAAACGCAGATATATTTGCCTATTGATTTCTACATCCCACAAGAAAAACAGATTAAATTTACAACACGCTACCAAATATTAACACTTCGTGTGATACTATATGCCCAAAAGCATGCATCGAAAGTAGACAGCACAGACATTCTGCCAGAGACATAATAGCAGAAAAAAATGTAAATAATCAATTAAAAAAAAACCAAAATAAAAGCCTTACAGTAACTTTTCTGCTCTCCTTGAAAAACCTTTTGCAACAGAAGAGACAGATGATGAGAGCTTGATATTCATATATGTAGCAGTATCAATGTATAGTATTTTCCTTGATAGAAATCACAAACAGCGAATCATGTCCAAGTGGGGAAAGCATGGAAGATCAGATGTTCATAAGGGCCCACCTAGTAGAATAGCAAATACATTCACAGAATCTGCATACTCCTCCTCTATCCAAAAGGTGATCAAGCCATCAAGTATCAAAGGAATAAAAGAACAATGTGCAAATTTACCAAACTCAAATTCTAAGATCTTTAGTGAGAGAGACAAACAGGGAGCAGAAAGTAATTTTCACCACCTGGCAAGGATGAAGATTTAAATGAACGTCAGAAAACCTGCTAATAACAGTTTGAAGAATTAAAGAAGCATCAGTAGTGGTGCGCTTGTTATAAGGCACTTACCAGAGTGAACGATACGAGTGATCTACAGAACCCAACAACAGTCAATTTTCAAAGAGACGAGAAAAAGAGTGTGTCAAACTATTCCCTTTAAGACCTATTAACATTTTAAAAAGCTTGATTGTTTAATGCAGAGAAGCATGAGAAACAAGCTTTTCAAATTGTAGTGATGAAAATATAATGAGAGCAGATTTCTTTTTCCGCGATCATGCTGGAAAATAGCCTGTGCAATACAATACTAGAGGGATAATTACTGCTCCTTCGGGCATCTGACCACACTGTATCTACCAGCCAGCCTTTCTCCCAAGTGCAAGAGAAAATCCTGCTTGTATTCAAATCTGAACGATCTAAGGAAAACCCAAATCACTTTGTAGGTGGAGTTAACTTCTACTTAAGCCACTTGGTTAATAAGCCCCTCTTCATGCTCTCGGCAGTTAAAGGAAAATGAATTTCGGTTGCAACTCTGTTTGTTTGAACAACAAAGCCTTAATGCTTGACCAGGTATTGACACAGCACTGATGCTGAAACCCTAACAGCAGAGACATCTGATTGGGTAACTTAATCAAATACTCAAAAAACGCTTTTAAAGCTGCCAATAAAACAAGATATAACAATAAAATAGATTGACCAGTGTATTTTGATTAATCATATAATTTTCATTTTTTGATTGTGGAATTGAAATGACGAAAGAAAATAGACTTCACAGCTACAACAGTAATTGTGCGCAGCAGTCATACAACAGGGATTATAAGGTTATGGGTAATTCGAGAATAATGCAAAATTACTTCAGGAGTTACTCTAGGCTTGCTTTTGCTGTTTTGGATCAGGCCATTTGGAATGGAGAATGGAGACCGGCATATTACTAGTAATAAAATCCATTCTCTACTCACCAGAATAGAGGGCAATATTCATATATTATCTGAATATTGAGTATTTACTTTAATCTTAATTGTACAAGATATCAAACAATTTGTTTAATTCTTAAACAAAAGAGAAATAAAAAGATAAATCCTAGGAAAATTGGTGTGTTTGGTATGAACATGTTCTTGGTTCTATAGATGCTTAGTTTTACTGACACTTCTCACTACGGTTACTCCAAAACTGACACATTAATTATTTAGGTTAAGACTATCACCATTTTGAATACGTTATTGTCCTCATTTTGAGCCTATTTACTTAGCTTACACATCCTGACCAAAGCAATTTGCTAAGCAAGAATATGTCTTCCAGAAAATAGATGTTAATGTGCTAAATTCCTTTCATTTATTTCCAAGATTTTCAAAGGTTGGAAGGATCATCTTATTAATTTTTAAATTAGCTGTTTATGCTCAAAGTAATCACAATTTAAACAGTACCTTGCCTGGCACAAGGATTTGTAAATGGACTTCCTCCTCTCCAGCTTGGTGAAAGGCAGATTAGGTGCCCTGGGCAGCCCATACATCGGAAAACTTGAGAACATGATGACTGCCAGAGCAAGTCAAGTCTCATTCACCTAAGCAGCATCAGAAGCACTTTTCCATTGGGAAAGACACTCTCAGAAAACATTGTTCCTTTTTCCTCGTTTTGGACCCATCTAGCCCATGTATGAAACAGCCTTTCTATTTCAGCATAAAATTATTCAATCTGAACAGAACAACTTCTGAGAACCAAAGAAACATGTAATACAAATGAAGATAAATTCAAATCTGCTGCTACATTTCCTTTCATCTTTCATCTCCAACCATTAACCTTCCCTCTTTCCAGTTCAGCCTAAAGCATCATCCTTGGTGAGAAGAAATTGCCTGGTCCGGCCACATTCACTATTCCAATTCAGTTGAAGACCAGCTTTTCTTCCTTTTTTTTTTTTTAACTCGTGAACAAATATTTCAGTGATCAGCAAAGTTAGAAACACTAGACTATAAGCAGAGGCACTATCTTCCATGCAGCTCAGAAAACACACTTCATCCCACACTTGCGCTGTAATCACTTGCCCATACCAGCAGGTATAACAAATTTGATTTCCATAGAGGAGCAAAGAAAAGAAAGGCTGGTATCATCAGCATATAATTTTCACTTGTCAACAGAAACAGGATTGTAATTCACATGTTTGCAATGGGAAACCAATGTACTTACTATTTAAGAAGCTGAATACTTGAAAAATAAATTTCCCATAGATATTTTCTCCCTACTGCCTGCATTTCAATCACTTGAAATGGGCTCCTTACATACCTATTTTTTTTACCTCTGTTGCAATTTTTAAGTGAACTTTTTAAAACATTTCATTCATCAGTTGAAATCTACTATTTCCTGACAGAAAACATCAGATAATAAAATACAGCTCCTATTTGAAAAGGCATGGTAGTTAAATTCAGTGTTACTATCCTTGATGAATATTAAGAACTTTCAGATTAATCACAATGCAAGTTCAGAACTTCCCATAAGCTTCTAAAGCAATTGCAAAAGGACAAACCTAAGCATGTATAATGCTTTAGGACTCAAAAAGGTTGCTTCGCCTAGATCATCACTTGAGTGATCTAAGGTAGATGTCCCAACTTTTAATTGCATTTCTACTTCAGCATTTTCTATAAAATTTTTTCTACTTCATACTTACTACTTATTCATCCTCATCCTTACTGCTTAAATATGTTTCACTGCTCCCTTGTTACCTACAAGACAGAAGAATAAATCCTTCAGGGACCACTCAATTTACAAACATTTACATCCTCGATTTTACACTCCATTAACATTCCAGGTGGTGTTAATAGGCGCTTCTGATGGGTGCATAGAAACTGCATGGTTAGCTTTATTCCCTGACCTACCTGCATTTGCAGCTGTGGCCCAAGAAACATCTAACACAGATTAAGTACAAAAGAGCTTTTGTTCACAGATCACAAGCACCAGTAATGAAAAAAGGAGTCCGCTCTAATCCTATCCAAGGAATCAGAGCTTTATGACAAATTTTTTGTAAGGATCAGCACTATCTTCCCCACTTGTGCAGAGAATAGAGATTTTTATTTTCTCTCCTTAATAAAATAAAATGCAGTGGTGGTTGAGACAGCTCTGCAACACCTGAGAGATTGGGGTTAACCTTGGAGGTGGAAGAGCTCCAAGGATATCAGTGGCTGGTGGACAGGGTGCTCATCGGGAACTCAGGCGAATGACAAAGGCACAGAGCAGAGGTCTCCCGCATGCCAGGTAAGTACCTCACTCCTCCCTATGGGCTAGCCATGGTTCTTTCCTCCCTGCAAATTTTACTATGTTGCTAGACATTTAAGATGCATTGAATCTTCATGCCAGTTCACTAGCTACAGAAAGCTTCAAAAACCTATCCAGAAATCAAATAAATTTAGGAACATACTAAACTTCTGATGAACAGTGTCAGAACCCGAATACTATTTTGTTTAGTTGCAAGGTATTTAAATTTGGGTGGAATTTGCACTTGGTTATTAAGCCTACGTGGAAAATTAGACATATCTTTTTCCAAATAAAGAAACTGAAGCAAAAAGTTTACCTGTCCAAGATACACATTAAAGCTGCGAAAGAGTTACTAACACAACTCTAACGTAGCAACATGATGTCATTTGTACCTGTATAAGAAATGTGTTTGAGATACCATATGACTATTTCCTCTCTGGCAACAAATATACCCTTTCTGCACTATGCCTGAAGTACAGCTGGCATTTCACTTAAATTAGCACATCACCATCCAAATCGGATCAATCCATCTGTCACTAAAATTTAGGGGAATATTATCAACATCACGTATAAGGAGTAATGCATGCAAAGTCCTAAACACCAAAATGATTCAATATCCGTCAGTATATGAAAGTTTCAAGACTGACAGCCAGCGTGGCAATCTTACGTTCCTAACGTTCCACAGACTTCCTAGACTTTTTGCTCAAATCTTGAGAAGCAGGAAAGAAGAGAGATGTCATGGAACAGCCAAACAAATGAAAACAGAAACAGGTCTTTTTCAGCATGGAACTGTAACTGCAGTTGCCACATCCAAAACCTGCTAAATTAGGTAATTAACACAAAGGGCAATAACGTTTACAATAGCAGGTAGAAAACCACCTGTTTTAAGAGATCGAGCTCTTCCTGTAGATCTGTCTATAAAAATACTGAAAACTTCTATTTGGCAACTGCCAAAGCACAAGAAAAAACATCCTAAACTTTTACATATTAAAAAGTATGCACTTACAGTTATTTTTACACCTTTAGATATCTGAGCGTGCATAAATATATTTTACTCATTCAACATACCATTCCGGTCTGGTAAAACAGCAAACATTTTTTCCAGGTGCTGCATAGGGACCACATTTTGTTAATAGCTGTGTGCTTTATTTAAGCCCAGGAGATAGAAGAAAGAAGGAAAAAAAAAACCCCACTTCTCATTTACAGTATACATTCAAAAATGTCTGACTTCTACACAGAGAAATGTAGTTCCCCACAATGGTACTGATATACAGATGAAGAACTTTGGTGTGAATAAATGGAGGAATGCACCGGGGGAATGTGACATTTTCCAAATGCATATAAATAGCAAGGCAGGAAAGACGGTTATTGGTTTTATTTTTTTCCTCTGTAAGGAAGAAGTAAATATATGAGATCATTGGTAAATGTTTTGGGCCAAAGGTATTAGAATTAAGTCCAGGGTTATAACAGCTACTCCAAGCTAAGTAGCACTGTCTAAAGCGTATTTTTTCTGGTTTTGATAGTGTTCTTGGTTGTCTTTGACAATCAGATAGAGGTCCTGGCTGCCAAAACACATGCCTTTAGCACAATTTTGGATGCTGCAGATTAGATCGCATACCTTCCACTTCCCGCCTGTGTCCTGTGTTGTGTTTGCCAGCACAACCTGGACACTAAAGCCATCTAACAAGGTACTAGCCCTGAGGTTTAAGCAAGTGACTCCAGTCCTGGATGTGCCACTTGTGGAAACCAGCTGATGCCATCAGGATTGACTCCTTGGATCTAACTGCGAACAGGAAGCTGCAGCTGGCAGAGGTGAGAGTGCAGCCTGGCCCCAGCCTTGGGAAGTGCAGCTGGGGGTGGAAAGGCTGCCATTCCTGCCACTTGGTTCCTTGATCTGCCACTGGTTGCGTGAAATAATATGTTCTGTTTAAAGTTTTGTTTTAAAAGGACTAAGTAAGGCTTTGTCATTTAAAATGACTGAAAATAACACCCTCAGAAAATTGCTTAAATCGAATAACCAAAGACATCTGACATAGTGCCCGAGAAATAACATCCTACAGGCTGTAATCCTCATTTGGATTAAAACTGGCATCTCCACATTTCTCTATGGTTATTCGGTGTTTTCAAATTAGGATGTAAAAAGCTTCAGGAGTAAGTTGGTGCATAAAGGCAGGGACTACTTGTTTCTTCCTCAGCATGTCTTAGTCTCCAAGTGCTGAGGTCTGGGGCTTTATCCTTTAGCACATTAGGCATCAGTATGACATGGCTTCTGGTTTCCTGCCAAAGTATATTCCCTGCTTCCCAGAAAAATCATTAGATGCCATTGTAGCTCACACTATTATTGTAGGATTTTGCTGTCAGCTGGGTAGAAAAAAGGAAATGAAAAAGCTCAGAGCTGCCTGTTGTTTCCTCTAATTTCCATTAGCTGATCGCTGATACCAAACACTTCTGATGGAATAAATCAGACATCTGCAGAGCAGGTACATTTTCCAAATTTAGGCCCAGGTTATACTACTTGTAATGAAATGTTTAACTTCTGCTCTTTTGCAATAAACACTTAATGGACAGTTACTTTCTAAGGCTCCTGTCGGGATGATCCTATAGGGGTGAGTACAACATAGGGATTAAAGAATAAATGGTAAAAAAAGTAAATGGACTGGCAGACTAAGGGCTCAGTTTATTTAAAAAGCTCTAACAGTTCCTCAACAGGTCCAAGTCTTCAATGACAGACAAATGCAGATGAAAAATAGGTGTAAAAGACATAGCAGTATGGCTTTCTCTATATGTACTGGCTATCTAGCCTGTTGCTCTTTATCTCTCACGTTCCAAAATCATTATCAAGCCGCTGCTTTGATCACTAGCCCCTGCAGGTTTCTGATACAGCCTCTGAGTCCCCTAATGCTGAGTCATTGCTGATGGGCTCCATTCGCTGCCTGGATGTATCCTTAGACAGGGAGTGGGAGGTGAGATCGCATCGCCCTACCTTACACTAGATTGTATTTTACTCTAAAAGTAACCCCAGTGAAACTGGAGCGATATGCATGAGATTAAGAGTATCAGCTATGATATATGGAAATTTGACAAGGAGGAGAGAAGGCAGCAGCGCTACAGCACACAGTCCAAAAGGCAGAATTTAGTCCACAGAGCAATATCATCTTAACACCTCCTGTTTCACACTCTGAGCTCTCTGCTGTAAAGCCCTAAGATGAGCTTTAACAATGAGCAGTCTTTCAAAAGAAAGAGTGAAATGCATATTTTGCGTCTCCATAAAGTCACTGTGATATAGTTTTTCTCACTACAAACTGGAAAATTTAAGTATCAACCAAAATATACCAAAAGTCAGATGAAGAGTGCCTGGTCAGACAGAAAACCAAAGATTGCATCAATATCAGACATTCTTAAAAAAAAATAAGAATCTGATGTTTATATCACATTATAAATGGCACACATTATAGCAATGTAATCACTTTCCTGTTTCCCGTCATCTCCTCTCTCCTGACACACTGTGTTTTTGCAGACTATTCAGTTTCACGAAGCAAGGAATTATCTGTATTACACATGTGCACGCAATGACTTCCTTCGGTTTTTTCAATACTACACCCAGAGGCTCCAGCCCACAGTCTGGACCACACGTGCTCAGCTACGGACCTGTGGACTTCACAGGATCTCTCGGTGGGTACAGAAGAGCCGGGGTCAGACTGACCGATATTTCTATAACACAAGTCTGCAGTGACTTCTTTCCGTGATGAGAAGTTACTCTGTTAGTTTGTCACTTTGTTTTCAACGGAGCTCACTGAATATTCATTGGAAGGGGCTTTTTTAAAATAAATTTAAACCACCCATTTTTTAATCAAACCCCATGAGTTAGCATCGTTTTGTATATTACACATCTTTGTACGCACAGCTGATCATCTGGACCTCGTCACTGATTTTGTAGCAGTGGTGTGAGGCAGAGGCAATGGCTAATGATGTCACTAGTGAATTGAATCTCTCTGGAGAAAATGGTCATTGCAATCTATGAAGCATAAGGCCTAAGCAAGGTCTTCTTCAGCCATGTACGATACTTAAAGGGTCTTTTTATTCTCCTCTGTGCATGAAATTTATCTGGTTCTAAACACAGACTCTAAATCTGGAAGAAACTTTTGTATTCTGCATACCTGAAGAACCAGAAAAAAACCCCCCAAAACATTTCCAACCAGATGCGCTGCTTGTGTGGGCTGACAGAGCTCCCAGACTGAAGGGAAGAGAGTGTAGCTGTTACGTGATACGTTTCCAACATTGAGCCAACTCTTCTCTTGCTGCACCATCAAAGGAACTGTGCACAAGACTCTGGCCTCTGCAGTGCCTGTGGTTTGATCCTCCTTCGGCTCATCAGCCTGACAGAATGCCAGAGCTTCAGATGAGAGATTCTGGAGACCTCAGATGCATTTTCTCCTCCTTTGTACAACAGCAAATGCCTGCTATTTGCAGCCAGAATTCACTCATTTCCATTTCATGCTACACCTTTATTCATAAATCACTTGCCACAAACAGCATGAGTGTGGACAGTGTTTTTCCATTCTTACTTTCAACCTCATTGTAACAGTGGCTTGTGATAAAATTATAGGAAAATCAGTAAGATGGCTCTGTTTATGGTTCTCATAGTACTTTAAGAAAAAATTTAAAATATAGTTAAAGATTAAAAATGGTAAACATCTGATGAAATTATTTTATGAAGGGAGGTAAAAGTTTCAAAGCTTCTCTCTTTTTATACTCTTGGGTAGATTCAGTACTTGGAAATTACATGTTTGAAGATTATTTTTTAAATAATTTTCTTCAACACATGATAATATTATCTTTAATGAGTAGTCCCACTAGAGTTTTGCTGCTTTTTCCTTCTGCTTATAGCATCACTCTTTTTTCCCTCCACAAGTCTTTTTTCCCTTTCATTCGAGCACTACATTCCCTCTGTCAATCACATTTTCATCCAATCAAAATGTTAAAAATCCAGTTTGGATTTGAGGCCCTTGACAGCAGGAAAAAAATTTCCATCATAGGACACCTGGCAATGTAGAAGAAAATAATGAAACTTGATTCATCCATTCTTATTCTCTTCAAATTCTATAAGTTAGGCTGAAGCATGACATGAATTAAAGTGGAACAATTAAATCCCCCTATTTATATCCCCAAAGAACAGACACTCGATCTATTGCAGTAACATGTGCAGATTGATAGCACATTAGTATTTCCAACCAAAAAGCTCTCATCTCTTAGTATCACAAGAAACACCCATTTGCCAGCTCAGCAGACCTAGACCTTTAACGCCATTTCACTACTGGCTGATGTTCAGTCACTTGGTTTCGCAAGTTGAACAGACCTACTGCAAGCCTCCAACCTGTCGTGTGCCTTCTGCCCATCAGATCCGACTTGAAATCTCCAGACTGCTTTCAGTACAATACTCAAGAAACTACATACGAAATGAAAAAACATCACCTAACACCACTAGTATTTTACAAGATCTAGTAGAGCTAAAACTTTGCTTAGTAGAGATCTGTCGGTTTTCCAAATGCATTGTTTAGAGATGATGGAAGAACAACAGTGGAACTGGCAAGAGTACTTCAAAGCAGTGCTATCACCCGCTCCTGCTTAGCTGCACTTCAGAGCATCCGCAGAAGCCGAGATGAACAGCACTGCATCCAGCTGACCTCATGATCCCCTCTATGCGCACTCAGCGTGGGTTTGAAAAACACGTTAAGTTTTCTAAAACACTACATTTTATAATTTTACCAATTTGGCCAAATATTATGCAGACACTGTAAACTTACAGTGTCATATGTCGATAGGAGGTTAATCTCATGTTTTAACTGTACATATTTTAACTTTATACACACATACACAATATGCAATCCAAGCACTATATTACACTGCATGACAAATATGGAGACTAATTGTTCCTGAACACTTGTTCTATACAGTAAGATGTTTTCATTCAGTGCTAGAGGAAAACATGAAGGGAAAAAATGAAGGCAAATAGTCAGTGAAAAAAACAATTATTGAAATAAATTGATTGCAATGTTTCAGGTGTAGTGAAATTAGATTTAACAGGAGCCAATACTCAAAAAAACATCTCAACGCATTTTAGGTGCCTTTGTTACTAACAGGTTTTTTTTTAAGAGGTAAAAACTGTAGCAATCCGCTCAGCCTTTCAGTGTAGCCCTCCGTAACTACCCTGGTAGACACGTATTACTTCCTAAGGAGCAGGCTGCCATCTCACTTTCACCTGCTTTATCAGAAGGGAGCAAAGAGGACAGAGTGGGGAAGAGGAGTCATTTGAAAAGACTGCCCCTGTGGCTCCTGAGCACAAGGATGTATTTCTGCAGCCGCAGGTGCCAAAGGTTTGTCCTTCTGCTCAGTTTTGTCCAGTGTGAGAGAGACAACGTTAGCTTAATCCCCATCAGAAATTCTCATTCTGCAAATGAAAGTGGGTGCTTTCATGGAAAACCTCCACAACTGCAACAGTAAAGACAGGAGATGAGAAACAGCACGCAGGACATGGGCAGATGAAAATTTGATGCTAGGAGCATAGCAAGATTTATTACTTATTGGCAGCTTCCCCTTGCAGCTAATGTTTATTTTTAGCCTGTATCGAGGCAAAAAAGACATTTAATATCTTGAATACTAAAGACCATCTACAGGTAGAAAGATGTATTCTGGCTAAAAATTAATCACTAGGCTACTTAACTGATAGCTAGTCATTGCTCTCAGCCTGCATACCTATGGAAAGATAGGCAGGCAGGCACTAAAAATTCCTCCTTGTCCCCCACCCCCATTTCTTTTTTCTATTTTTCACAGGTTTTTCCTTTTCTCTCTAACCATGCTTCTCCTTTCATAGCTTTTTCTAAGTGCAAGGTAAACTAAGGAATGTTTGAGTTAGATATCTAAATCCACTTTGCTAAATTTACTTGGAAATCAGGAAAACCAAGTTTGACCCACTTTAGCCACAGCTGTTGAACTATTATTTTAGAGAGGACAATCGTAAGAGCAAAGGATATTTACTTAAAATTAAGTAATCGCTTTACAATTTCCTCCTTCTGGCAATCAGGGGTAGGAAAAACAAACGTGTCTGTTCTATTCATTTCTGAGAAACAGTATCTAGCAACCTACCAGGGCAAGTACTTGACCACTGACAAATACTCACCTCCTTTCTGACATGAGGTTCATCTTCTCTCTGCTTTCAGCTGGAGCCAGCTTTCACTCCAGCCCCAGGTCATGCAGCCAGCTCCACTTTAGGACTGCTCTCCCTGAGAAAAATGCTCACGCAACTGATGTACTTGTTTCCTTGCCACCCGTTCCCAGGTGCCCTGCACAGAGTGCAAGTCCCTTTGCCAGTCTGGGACATTCAGAAAAGAAAAGCCACACAGGTTAGAATAAGGCACTTGACACAAGGCATTTGTGGGAAAAATTCACTTACCAGCACTTTGTAGGATGCTCAAAACTTTAACGGTGAACCAGCCTGCAAATGACAGTAAGCAGACAGGGGAAGCCAAGCGTGCGGCTTTAGCAGAACCCCCAAACGGTGGTGAGGAGGGCAGTTAGGGCTCCTCCTTGGGTTAACTTCAGCTCCCAACCACACCTGGGCCCTACTGATGCCAAATTCAGATCCCCGCCACTCAGACTGTGAGCACAGCGTACAGCCCCTGGGTCAGGCTGCTGTTCTGTCAGAGAAAAGATAATGAAACCACAGGTTAATAACTTAGGATTCATTTAATGTTTCCACAGTAGCTGGAATATAACAGGAAAACTCTTAAAGTAGCACTAACCCTGCTCTGCCAGATTCCAGGGTGACAGCTCAGAAGGATTACGCTCAATTACTTTAGGTCTTTGTTATCCAGCAAATGGAAAGGATGGAAATTAAAGCTGCACTCCAATTAGATATAAAAGTAATTCAGATTTATTAAATTATTGCAGACCACACAGTTCTTGTGAAGCTACTTCTGAAGAGTGTGTCTTACTAAATCTCTTAAAATATATTGACTTTGCCAGCTTTAGCCCACATGGCAGCTCTTCCATTCAGTAACCGAACTGTTTCATGTAGAGATTAACCCAGCGATCCCACACTTGAAAGAGAGTGCTGCAGGACTTAATTCATATTCTAGCACCAGCATTCTGTTGGGAAAGGCTAATTAGTCCACAGTAATAGAACGATGAAACCTGAAGCCTGAAGGAAATGCTGAAAGATGGCTCTGCTAAGATGCTTCAGCCAAAATAGTAAATTTTATATATGTGCTGTAAATAAAAGGGTTATGTTACCCTACAGAATCAATAAAATTACGGGAAATAGATGCGTAAATCATTAGCTGGATATTATATTCATAAGTGGCTGCTAAATGTTCAGCTGTTGGCATGGTGTTTGCAATACAGTGTTGATCTCTGTGTAAGATGCAACAGTCTGCAACAGCTAGCAAGGTTTTTTTATGGTAAATTAAATTGATGAAGAAATTTTGTCATTTACTTTATCTTTGAAAGTCAAAAGATTGTTCTAAAAACTTCTAAATTGCAAGAGGCATTTCAAGAGAACACAGTCCTCATACACGCTCCTGGTTTTGATTTACAGCTTTACAAAGAAGTATGTGAGTTCTTACCGAACATAATTGTAAATTTGCTCTTTGAACTCATGTAGCAATGAATAACTGTTGGAACTATTCCTTACGTACTGTTTGCGAAACAATTTAAAATACATGCACACATGTTTAGAATTGGTAATATCACAGATCTGGGCCACAAACTTGGAGAGAATTACTGCCTTGCTAGCATTATATCAAGGCTTGAAGACTTGAGATTCTCTCAGTGTTGAAATAAGAGCTTTTAGTTTTCTGCCCTGCCAGTCGGAATAGATTGCAGCTCAGATTTTCCTTATGCTGCATTTCCCCCTTGCTAGCATAACACAGAGAATTCCACCTGAAAGTCACATTTGGACCTGTGTTTTAGACAACTAGTTTACATGCAGGGACCCTAATTTCCCAAAATAACAACTGGAAAGAGAGATTTCTCCTGGATACAGTTTGGAGTGCCAAGGGCTAGTATTATAAGTGAGACAGACAGGGTAACCCTAGATGGTAAATACTCAAGTCACTTGGGCACCAGCACAAGTCTTAGTAAGCTGCATTTCTCAAAGCCAGACTGCGCATAGTAGCAAGAAACTTTAGGAGGCTGTAAGCCCACGCTCAGGCACTCTAAGGGCACCTGGCCCGAATACAGTCTCTATTATCCTGGGCTCACAGACAGGTAGGAAAACAACTTCAAATATTTTCCTGTATTGAAAAGGACCATCTGTAATTTTAATCTGCGGTGGCTAATCAAATATTTGAGTATAATTCATTGGAATTAAGCAATAGTATGTTTCTCTAAAATGGTCCATGGGAAAAACATCTTTACATCCCTTACTTCTTGTCATCACCATCATCATCACCATGGCCTGGCTTCGCGAACGAAGATCTGGGAAGGGTTTTTCAATAACTGTGTCAGAACCTATGCCACAAAGACAACTTGCAGGAGGCACCTTGGTAGGAAACTGGGGTTTTAAATTCCTGTTAAACTACGTGTAACTTTCCAATGATTGACAAATATTTGTCAGAAAAACAAACTGCCTAAAACTCACCCATCTCTCTTCCCTCTCTGCCTCTCACATTTGCTTCTCTGTGCAGGAGAGTTTTAGTTTATGATCTTCAAGTTCAATCTGAAAATGAAATTCTGCGTAAAACTCAGATGAGAACAAATGTGACTGAAGCCAGCGAGACTGTTTGCCAAGTCAGTGGTTTTCACACAGCTCTGAACAAGTACATGCAGCTTGTCCAGTGGCACATATCGTTGTCTTTACTTGAGCAGAAATCGTTTGACTGTGCGAAATAACAGTACAAACCAGATGAAACAGCTTTCTGTGAATAATTTCAATTTAACCATTCTTCCTTTCACCAGGTCAGACTGCAGAGATCATTCCAGCTCACTCTTGCATTTGAAGAACTAGTACGAATCATTAAAGGCAGCAGTTAAGTTGCTGGATTGGAAGAACTGTATGGGGCCCAAAATGACAAAGGGACAAGGAGGTGAAGAGCAGCAATATGAAATGGGAATTGGTATTCCAAGAATCAAAGAATAGATCACTTGGGAAATGACACTGTGTACTTGCTGTAAGTCTGGCAAAATTTGACTTCACGCTGGAAAATAGTTAAGATTATTGCATTCTCCTAGTTGATTAAAGAGAGGCTAGGAGCTGAAGATGTTGGCAAGGTTGTAGAAGCAGAGCTCGTCAAAATCTTGTCTGTAGAATCTCTGTAGAATGGCCCAGATCAGCCTGGCCAAGTTCATAAAATTGAGGAATAATAAAGAAATGTCTCATTCTGTTCTGAGACAGTGCATGTAGCCCTCAGCTACACTGTCTTTAAAACAACATTTAAACAATCTTTCTAGAAACCCTGAAAATAAACAAATACTATTTATCTCTCCTCTAAAGCAGGAAATTGAAGTAATGAGATTAAAATATATTTCCAAAGCTACAATTCAAGCCATTTGCAAACAGGATTAGATCTCAAGACCCTAGACCCACCTTCTGCCCACTAGAATATATGAACTGTTTATTAAGCTGTGGGGAATACTTTCTTAAAATAAGAATAATTTTAAAAATCACTTCACTTGGACTAAATCTGAGAAGTAGAATGTAAATGTAGTAGTAAGAACAACCAATACAGCTTACTGTTTAGGAAAGGATTATATATTGCTAAAAAAATCCGATTAGATGGCTGCACACACTGTGGACCAAAGAAATGTTCCATGAAAGTGAGGGTGCAGGGGCAGGTGCACAGATTATTCTGCACAGCGTCAAATGCAGCATTTGGTTTCACTGGTGCGGGCTGTGGCTCTGCGGGTAACCTTAAAACAGTACAAAGGGGTTTTTTCCCTTCCAATTCATCTTGATTTTTAGTTCTTATTTGCTGGAGTCCAAAAATTAATATTAGTTACAGAGAGAAAATGAGAGGAAGAGAGAGATGCTTATCAGGGTGTTCTGAGGCTTAATTAATATTTGCAAAGCTCTTTAAGCTTCTCTGATGAAAGAAGCCATAGAGGGCAAACTTATTTTTTTAATTATCATTATTAATTACTTTTCCATTGAATTAATTGTGTCAATATATGAATCGTTGAACCCGCATGCTTCATCAGTTGAGGTACTGTGTTCTTTACAAGTGCTCTTTACAAGCTGCATTGTGGTGATTGAAAATAGAGGAGGAAATAAAACAGAGGATAAATAAGTCTGCTCACAAGTTATAGACACAAGTCTGAAACCAGCATTTTATCCACTGATCTGGAAAAAAATTGTTGCCATAGCAATGATTGCATCCTATTGTACTGAATACTGCCTCAGATACCAATACAACTGTCCCTTTAAACATTGAGCTTCTGTATGCTTGACCATGGTTTACAAAAAAAAAAAGTTTCTTTCGGTGCTATTGAATTTTTTATTCTCTGGGCTCACCATGAAACACTCCCATGTCCAAGCATGATTAGCTGCTGCTTGCTGGGCAGTCCAAGAGCACAACTTCAAGCTCTGCTCAGAGGAACGCCAAAAGCGGCACTGCAGGTGGTGTGGCCCAGCACCCCTTCCCGTCCCTCTGCCCATTCACAGCACAAGTGTCAACCACCTACTTTCACAATGCGATCTGTGGAAGCAATACAAATATTTACTGCTAATCATAAATATATAAATATTTACTAAACACTACGAATGAAATGAATTTGTGAGAAAAAGATCCATAGCTTGAATTCACCCACAATTCTGTTACGTTTAGTTTCATATTTAAATGCTAGGGTCACCTCATTTTTAACACTCCTCCCCTCCCCCTTTAAATACAGAAATATTAATAAAAAATAATAATTTAAAAAATCCTCCCACATTCTCTTTTCCATTCAAAATATAAACCAATGTCACCATATTTAATCTTGTCTTGAAGTCTATGGCAAAAAAATTTTTTTAGTTCACTTATTTTATGCACTGCTTTTAACTTCAGATAAGAAATTGGAAATTGCTACGATTCTTTACCATTGCAGAGGAACATCCAAGCATTTTTTGACACATCTATTACTGTTTTCTAATGCTGACATTAAAGTGCTTATTGTCAGCTCATGTAAATCAATGTAGTTCCAGTGAAAAATCTGTCTTCCACCACCTAAGAATCAGGACTGCAGATTTTTCAGATGCATATGATTCACTAGTAAGAGAAAGCTTCTACCTACCATGCACAAGGGATATTGAAAACCTGAGTTCCAAAAGCCATGGTTATATATTTTAGGAAATACACATTGATTTATTTCCTCAGTCAAGGAGACTGAAGAGTGTAGAGTCTAAGCAAGAAAACTGTGCTTTTTCCAGGGTCGCCACAGCAGCCTTTTCTGCCAATCATCCACTTCTATCAGTCCCTACTCCTGCAGTCATTCCTTTACACAAGGCGGTTATCCTCTTAGACACTAAGCTTGACTCCATTGCACAGATTTGTTTATAGCTGTTTCCCCCCCCATTCATGCCAGAAACAAGCGGCATTGTTTCTCTCTTTGCAAAGGACATCATTTGTTTTTCACTCAGCCTTCAACAAGGTAATACGCCCATTAAGAATAAGTATGTCTTGCCACCAACAGATTTGACCACTGGAACATATTCATTTTTTTAATTTAATGCTGTTTTTAAAAAGTAAGGGAGAGCTAAAATCATTATTATGAAAATTAGACTAGCATTTGGAAGGAAAAGACAAGCTCTTTCACAGCAAACAAAGAGATTTGCAATAACACATCTCAATAGCCAGCCAAGTGTTTTGATTTTTTTTAAGCAGTCATTTTCTTTAATTTATAAATTTTGGGTTATAGTGAAAGACGGCAATTGAGTAGATTACATTTTTAAAAAGAGCTGGCAAGAGGAACGGCAGTGAGAGTAGCAGAAGCTACTATGTAAAATGAATAAACACTGTGGAGAATATGCAGTATCTTTTACTCTTTGGGATTTTGTATAAAACTCAGAAACCAAGAGAGTGTCTGTCACTGCAGGTGAGGGAGGTGTTTGGTGATCTCCAGGCTAGACTGTCCCCAGAGCTCCAGTACAGAGTCCTGTAGATATGAGCTGATGTCCTGCAGCTAACTGCTTGCTCTAGCAAAATGTGGCACTTAGCAGTGTCTTTCAGCAGGCTGGTTATCTGAGCCATGGCTCGCACATTCGAGAGCTAACTTGGCCAGTTTTACCTCAGCAATGCTCGCAAGCATCTGCATTGCATTGTAGATGTGATAAGAGGCTTAAGGTTGTTAGGTGCGCTGTTCACACTGGTTTCCTAACTCACTTTGGTTTCCTTCATTTTAAAGGAAAATCCATCAGGGCCAGTCTCATTTGCTGCTTCCCACTGACTACTAAAGGTGCTAAATGATTCTATAAAATACTTCTCAGTTTTATTACATAGCATGCTTTATGACTGAAATAATTGCAAGATTTAGTTCTTTTATCTTGAAGACGTCATCTCAATGAATTTTCTTTATCAGGTACGTTGAGGGACTAAACTTCTTTTGTATCAATAAAACCTGAAAGGCAACTGAATAGACCCAGAAGATCAAATCACATTACACAGTTAGAGATAACGTAATAATAGCTACATCATTTAAGAGATACATCCCATTAGAATGTTTTCATTCTCTAAATGAAAGATGAGAGCAAACATACGTCTTAGTAACCATTCGATCATGTCTTTATAGGTCTGCTTGCTTAGGAAGCCCAACATCAGTATTTCTAACTATTGGAAACCTGGGCAAACAAGATTCTAGGGACTGCTGATGCTTTTAACCCCTGAAAGCTGGATCGTACAATCTTCAAAGACTCTTTCAAATGGACATGGGAATAGTGTAGACTAAAGAAAAACTTTTCAGTGAAGTGCAGACTTCTGGCTCCTGTCCAAGTAATGTTCCTACTCTTCAGCCTACTTCTCCAACACTGCAGCTGTTCTCAGCAACACTAATGAGATCATCTGACCTTTCCCCCCATTCTCACTCTCTGAGGGTATGTTCATATTTGGAACTGAATATACCATTGAACTGGGTCTGATATGTAATTCTGAAATATTAGTCTTAAACTAATCTGCACCAACTAGCCAAATGGATGACCATGTCTCACTAGAACGGCTTATGTATAAAAAGTACCCAAATGTGCTGAAAAAACACAGCCAGGAGGTCAATTACTCTCACTCTCGTAATATCATCTTGTACTTCATGCCCTTGCTTTGTCAGAGACATTAAGCACATGTCTAGCTTTACGTACAAGAGTAATATTTAGTGTGTTAGAATTTCCTAGTGCTTAATAGTTTATTTGAAACTGTTGTAGGCTTAGAGCTTGATATTCCCAGCAATGCCAGAGGCTGACATAAGAGTGACCCCTCCTCAGAATTAGGCCAGTTGCCTGAAGAGTCTGTCCTGGCTTGTAAGGTGGACAGCAAATGATGTCAGAGGAAAATTTTAAGAACAGAGCAGACCTAGAGGTTTCCTTCCTAGCATGTTCCTCCCGTTTCAGAATTTACATCTCAGAGACTGCCTCAGGCAGAAGCGGTATCTCTACGTTTAAGAACTAGCTGACTTTCTATATCTGTTATAGCATACATCTTCTGTGTCTTGTTGCTGTTTGCTGCATTACTATTGAAATTAGTGTGAGGTTTTCTTTCAAAGTGATGTCTTAGACACTGCCGCTTTTCAATCACTCACAAAATACTTTGATGGTATAACTATAAACATCTCTCTCCCCTACTGATTCCTGCCTTTTTAAATGCTTTGAAACAAATCTGAGCTTAGTAATAAAAGCAAGCACAAAAGAAAATGAAATAGCAACTTAATTGTGCAAACTTAAAGCCCCTTGAATGTTTGGGGGATTTTTTTTTTTTTGGGGGGGGTGTTTTGGGGTTTTTTTGCTTTCAAAGAAGCATTTATACTATTTCCATATTTAGACCTCAGAAATCCCAACTTACTTTCATTGCAGTGCAAATTCTGTTAGTTATTTGTATTAGACCAATATCAGCTGGCTTGGCCAAATACCGCCTTTGTTTAGTTCAAGTAATTAGTGTGCGTATTTGTCCCACCTCCCCTCCTTCATCTCCCTAATGGGCTTTTTATCTAACTGAATAACAGCTTTCCTAATGTTCTGTAGAAAAAAAAAACTTAATGGAAATCACATTCTCTAAAGTAGGTCTTATGTTGACAGATTTACTCTTATTTCATTGGGTCTCTAAACACATTATTCCTTTAAAGATGATAAGCATATCATTTCGTAGGCCATTTACCTTTATAGGTATGGACATTTTAGGACTACTGAAGTATTAAAAATACTAGATCTTAAGTTTTATGGCCTGTAAGTCTAAAGATAAATAAATAAGCTGAATAAATGTGTGTATGTACATCTACTTCTCTGCATACTATATAAGGCATGTACCACAGCAGAAGGTAGCGTAAAGATTTTTATCAATGTAAATTTAGAGCAACCTCATTAATTCTCGGTGGTGAAGCCCAAAAATGAATTATGTCTGTCACACTATGAAGATTTATACAATGCCAGTAAAGGGTATTATAGGAAATATAAATCGCAGAACTGGCTAAACTTGATTAATACTGTTTTCTTGATAGATAACCCTTTGCACTTGAACCTGGTGCCTCAGAAGTCACAATAATAACAATAAATTTTGCACAATCAGTCTAGATGGACAGATACCTATTTATGTTGCAAAGTCTGACTTCTTTATTACTAACATGTTTATGCATGAATGAAATGCTACTTTTCTAACCATGGTATCTTACTAAAAAACAGGTATGTATATTTTATGTCTGGGTCAGCAAAATTTCTCAGTGCTGTTGCAGAGCAGATGTATGAACCTTGCACAATTCTGTCTATATATTGTGCACCAAGGAAAACCCAAAAGACATATCAACACTGCAATCACTTCTGTGTCTAAAACTGAGCAGATATATCAGAGCTGCTGGTTGAGATGTCACTAGCAATGCAGCCGTGGCAGCACAGGAGATGGTCACATCACAGGGTGGCTTTCATTAGATGTTCTTGTGACAACACACCTTGCTCTAGATAAGCAATTTTAAACCTCAAAATATCTACAAAATTGCAGGGCGTCACTTCAGACTTCTTGTCATTCTTGGTTGTCCAGGTGGTAACAGAAGCCAAAACTTTATAACAATCCAAAACCAGAACCATCTCTCTACCACATGATCTCTCCTATGACAGCTCCTTCATGACAGTGATCTACATGTCTGTCTTCACCAAGAAACATTAAGGAGGGAATTCCACTTTCCCAGAAGCTACAGGACACCCAGCTGCAAGCCGTTCTGGTAAGATAATCACAGCACACCTGTATTCTATTTTCTACACAGGGGAGTAAAAAAAAAAAAAATCCAGCTGTAAGTTTATAGTAAGGTCAGCAATTCTAAAGCCTTCAAACTGGCGTGGGTCAACATATCTCACCATTTGCTTTGTCATCCATTACGCTTTCTGGAAGTGGTTATCATCTAAAGTACTGCGGAGAAGGCTCCCCCGAGAGGCATTCTCCGGAGCAGAGGGCAGGCTGCTCTCCATCAAAGCCCAGAGCTCGGAAATACACTACTATCGCAGAGCACAATGAGACAGACAGAGTCTCCACTGAAGTCCTACGGTAAAATTAATCTTTTTAAGCAGAAATTCATCCATTAAATCACAAGCCTGATAGCCCGGCAAAGTTTTCTTATAGAAACAAATTAAATTAATCCTATTTGAGGGAGTGTTTTGAGATTTAAAAAGAGAGAGAGAGAGAATGAAATTTCCTTTTTTATTTATGTCTTTTTCAATATAGATAGAGCTCACAGCAATATCCATAGTTAATATTACAGAGCACTTCTCAATGTAAGTATCTTGCAGTTGCTCTCATTATACTACACTTTAAAATATTTGAGATTAAATTCTTCCTCCAAATGTCATTTTTAAAATAGCTTTAGAAAAATAATTCATCCATTTTTGAGAAAGGGACATTTTTCAAGTGTGAAAAATAAATAGGTTATGTGAAGGTTTAACAACTTTGCAGCAGAACTTTGTGAAGTTTGTAGCAACTTGATTTTCAGGACCTTACACTGGAGGTAGGACATGCTTTCTACCAACCAGACCTGACTGGAGACTGCAAGGTTCCAAATTAGTATCTGTGCATGTGCTTAAAATCCCCTAAAAATTTCATCTGTACTGAGCAACCTCTTTCCTTTAATAAACATATCTATAATTTCTTTATATTTTTGCTTATCATAAAAAAATTATGATCCTATTAAGCTGACGCTATATAATAAAATAGGAGAAATAAGGCTTTTAAATATCTTACAGAGAGAGAACCTTACCTGAATAAGAAATGCAACTTATTTAGATTACATTTGTAGTCTAGCTTGTTAAAAACAGAATAGAGGTTTACCCTAATTCAGAGCAAACCGGGTAATAAAAATAGATACTGTCAGTTTTCACTTACCTAGCAACACAATGTACCTCCCCAAACTCTTTAAGCTATTTTCATTATTAACAAACCAGCTCAAATGTTACTGCAGAGGTACAGCTGCAGTATGAACTTTTTGTTATTTCTTTTTATGTATGTTTATCTTCTGATACAGAGCTGATATTAAACTATTGCCTATTTAAAAGACAGGTCCAGATTCATCTTCAATTTCTGTATTCTGAATTTCTCACTATTCCCAGGTTTTAAGACTATTCTATTGATTTAAGTCAGCCTCTAGTTTGGCATTAAAAAAAATCCCACTGTAACCATAAAACGAAACCGTTATTAATTGTATCATCTTTCCTCTTCATTTTGTAGCCAAGAGAAACTTTATCCATTGCCACAAAACATAGCTCTACTGCCCATGGCAGGAGGGATTTTAAGGGCACTTCTGAGAGTTATAAATGTTTGTGTGGACTCCAAGCCTGGGTCATCTTGCCCAGAGCAGGATGTGTGTGGTATACAGAGCCACCGTCAAGCATAGACCCAGTCATCCCTTCCTGCAAAGGGGAACTGAGGGAGTCCTGATCTATCGCAATTTCTAGATTGCTCAGGCACAGCGGGGCAGGAGAGGATTCTCCTCTCCATAAACGTTTTATTTACTGCCTTGGGAAAAAGGTTTTCCCGTTAGAAATTGATTTAAAAGTGTATCAGGAGATTTTAAAGAGAAAGAGCTGCAAAGAACTCACTGCTTTTACAAGCTTTATTGTGAGCTATATTGTACTGCTACAATTCAATAACAGTTTGAGATACTATGCTGGTTTGAGGCATAAATTTCCTGTAGTGGTCTCCTGTTCAGTGCTTAGGTCAGGATCATGAAGTCAGAATGTTCAAAACAACAGTTATTATAAAAATATGAGCCTTTCTGGGTTCCAAAAAGAAGTCAAAAGCAAGTCTAAACTATAAGTTACTCTCCCAGCTTAGTAAATCAAATACCGTTTTTGGTTTTAGTGAGCTGGAGCTCAGTAAACTTCCACATTTAATCTACTCCAGTCCTGTCATTACTTGTCCTTTTGTCATTACTTTTATAAAAGTTGCAGCAGACACATTTGCTAGCATGGGTATATGCAAAGCTATGCCATTTATCTCTAAACACAATAGCATTGGTTTACCCTGTCAGGAGCAGGCAGCATAGACTGTAAGTGAGGGAATTGCATCTCACTCTGGAGAAAGTTTGATGATGTTTTTCCCCACCAAAATACCACCAAAGGGAAAAAATGTCCTTGTACACAGTTAGATCTATATTGCAGGCCCTTCTTAGGGGTGACCTGCCGGATTGGGGTACCTGGTTCACCTGGTGTCCCACTTCCTAGTAGATGGGCAGGTCACACTCTGCTCTGCGCTGTACGCTGAGTCCAAACCAGCCCCCTGCTGACACGGCCACTGGCTCGTGCCGTAAGCCACTGGGCTGGTGCAGAGACATCTGACATCCTTTCATAAAGCAGAGACATCCGGAGCCAGTGAGAGGTAGGGGCCTTCCCACACCACTTGGGAATCCAGAAGGGGAGTCCTGGTAAAGCGGGGAGCCATGTAACCCTGTCACTGTGATACTGCTCCCAAGCAACTTCGTACAGCCTGCCCGAGCGGCTGCCCAGCGCGTTCAGCTCAAACTGTGGCTGTCTGGGTCTGTGTGTTAGGTGCTTGGTGGGGACTAAGCAGCAACAGGCACATTTCTGGTTCATCTGATTAGCTCTACGGCCTTGGCAGGAAACTTCTGTTCCTTTTGCATCTATTTTTCCCCTACATCGTTGTGCATTTGGACTCCTTAGACTATTAACTCTTTAAGCAGGGGTTGTTCCAGTAAGCTGAATGTTTTTCTAATGTGTGGTACTATGGATAAAGGGCTCCCTAGAGGTTCGCTGAATTAATAGAGAACCAAGCAATTGATAGCATTATACCATAATTACTAAAATACCTTCAGGCAGAAAATGTTTACATTTTAGAACCTACTCTAATCTTTCCTATTAGTTTCAAACTCTCCCTCTCAATAAATGAGGAAATGTCCACAGCTCTTGAATGGCACCTTTGAATGGCAACCATTGAGAATGGTTGTTCTGTCCTTGAATACACTTAAAATCTACGCAGAATGGTAAATATTTAGTCCAGTGCATGGGGATTTAGCTGTGTGATTTCCATTTGCATTAATAAATACAAATATTTACAGTATATTTCTCCCAGAATGAGAGATTTGGTGGAATAAGAGAGTCATGGGGAATAAAGTACTTTTCCATCACAAATATTGTGCAATATCTAATGCAAATAAACATCCCTCATGAAAGATCTTAGCCTAAGAGTGCTCTACAGTGTTTACAATGAAAGCATTTCTCAGTATTAAACCAGTAACATCAGAAGAAATGCGGGGAGGAAAGTAGGACTTTTTGCTGCTTCAGAACCAGCATTTCTGTACCATACAAGATCCTTATTCTGTTCACTTTCAGGCTAGACCAAAACTTTGCAGAAACTGCAAAAGGACTGACGTCACTGAGCTCGTTTTAAACTGGCTAGCTCAGGTACCAATGGCAATGTATCCATGACAACAGAGAATTCAGTACGGATGAATGTGTCCTGTACAACCTAATGTCGTCCGGGTAGGATCCAGCTTTCTTAGCAGTTTCTGTAGTCACATACACGACTGCACTGCAGCACAACTTAAACCTCCCTAGCAGGAAACCTCCTTAGTGCATTCTATGTGTCCTTCCTGTGAGAGTTGCCTTTTTATTGAGAAAGACAATAAATAGTATCGGTAGAAAAATATGTATTACTTGACTAATTGCAGAGTAGTGAAAAAACACCACGAAGTTTTAAAATACTTCAAAGATCACTTTGGCCTTTTAACATAAGCCAACGGTGACCACATTATCTGAATTCAGTATGGGGACATCGAGTGGGGGCTCTAGCACTTCTTCACTGGTGGAGATCTCAACAGCAGCAACACTTCCTGCTCCACAGTGTGGGGTTTGGTGCCAGCACATTTATGTTTAGTGTTGAGCCAAACAGGACTCAGATTTATGTAGAGTTACAAAGTCCTGGTGAGGATGAACCCTCTATCTCTGAGATGAGAACTGCTCCTGGTTCTACCGGTCAGGTGAACTGAGATCGTTAGCACCACGCTGGGTATGCTAACACCACAAGAAGTGCTATTCTGCTTCTCCAGACCTCACGCCTGGAAAAGGCTCCTGCCCAGTCACCCATCGTCACTTGACAACGTCACCTTTAAAGGCACCCAGATCTACTTCAACCTTACAAGCACTTTCCTTTTAAAGACTTCCCACGGCAGAGACCCTTGGGGAATGTTTTTTCCTTCTTCCCGGTGGAATTCATCTATTCAACATACCACTGTAATTTCTAACAGTTAGTTCCTTTTTTCATTAAATTTTAAAGGCAGTGGGATTATTTTCACTTGCAATCTGAACTAAAATGCTAACTAAATGAAGAATGTTTATGGCAGAATCTCAGTTCAGTGCTAGAAAAATTAACAGTAAGTTAGAAAATTCCCCAAATGACCCCAATTCTATCCACCAGCCAGAGTTTCACTATGTCTGCTGTGTGTTGCCTCTCCTGCATGCTGCTCTGACATCAGATGCACTCAGTGGCCATTAGAACTGCATTTAAAATAAAACGCTCACTTTGCCAGCTGTGAACAACACTCGCTGTCCAGCATCTCTCCTAATCCACCTTTCTCAAGTCTCAATTCTCCACTAGGCTCAAGGATCGTATAAAGCCAGCTGTACAGATAACACAGTTGTAGCCAGCATGAAATCCCGCAAGTCTTAAAGCTAAATTTCCATTTAACAGTTTAACACCAAAATCTAGGATTACAAGGATAGAGCCAATAAGCAGCTCCAAAGCACTGTCTGGAAAAGAACCAAAAAAAGATTAAAACTGAGCCCAGTGATTAAATAGAAATATATATAATAAAACAAACACTGTCAAGCTATTGAACTTGCAGCAGACAGGCAGAGCAGCTCTTCTCCGAACAGAACAACAGACCTTTTCTCACTGGTTGTCTGCGTTCTGTTTCCCCCAAGGAGAAAACTAAAACCGAAAGCTACAACCTTAAACCAACAGATGATTCCCATCTAACTGGTGTTTTAAAATCAAACCCTTCAGGTGTGTGTAGTACTGGGAAGCGACACGCATGGCCAGACTGCTGTTTTTAACATCAGTGGAAGAATAAGAACAACTACAGTAACGATATGGATGTCCTTAATTTTGTTTGTTTGTCAACAATTCATACTTTATGGGAACTGAATTATCTCAATGTTTACCAAACTAATCAACAGATCCGTTTTCAGCCATACCAAGAATAATTTTGATGGTGTACAGTTTGATCATCAGCTTTTTTCCAAAAATAGGGCATCTCCCAGATCATTCTGAGCCCTCTCGTTTCAGGGGATGTTTGAAATGCTAAGCTGGTCTGTCTTCTTTTTTTTGTCAATCCTCAAACAGCCTCGGATGTAAGACTGCAGATATTCTGTACATTTCTGCAGTTATTGTGCAGACAGCACTTTTATTCAAAAACTCAGTAATAATTTTTCCAGAGTTCATTATTAGCCTGTACAGTCTGCTGTATAAAACAGATATTATGATGCTCATTTTACAGACTGGAAATGGAGCTACAGAGAATTATTGTCTTGCATAGTACCAAACTGAAACAACAGCAACATACGTATTTCCAGGCCCATTCCTTTAAATTATATTATCAAAAAAGCAGGGAGACAGACCAAGTCCAGCACAGTTTGAAATCTTGGGTGTTCTCCAGATGAGAATGGGTCATGGACCCACACAGAAAGAGAACATGTAAAAATTACCTGTCACAGGAAATTGAATGAAAATATAAATAGAGATTATTGGTTGCGTTCCCCTACTGCTATCTGCCAGCATTGCCCCGACTTCACAGTGGGAAATAAAGGACACTCCAGCACACATGAGTTAGAGGACAATTACATCTCGGATTTTAAAGCTGACCATTAGTCATGTGAAATTCTGAAGATGGAGTTGTCAGAACAACTGACAGATGATTAGCACTACCTGTTAAATATTAAGATTTATTGTCTTTCCTCTAGAATAGGTAATTAAAAAAAAAAAAAAACGAACCAAACATTTCAGTCACAGAGCTTCTTTGGAATTTGCTTTTGGTAGCAGCAATATTGCTGCCTCCAGTACAGTTCCAGATCGACCTTGGAGCTGAACAGTTAGCTGGGTGTACTGTTTTGTCTCTGTGATCCTTGAAGTCCTAAACAAAATACTTTATCAAGAAGTTATTGCACATGCACATTCCCCATTCTTGATGGGGAAGGAGAATAAGGAAACATGAAAACATGGCATTTAAAGCCCCTAAATTAAACTTTATTCTTTTACTCCTAGCTATTAATTTTCTTTCTTTGAGCGTTTCGCTGCTGCATACCTTCCAACAGAGGGTATGGTCCCATCTTACCCATAACAACAAACAGCTTTTTCAACTGATGAAGTATGCAATACTAGTGATAGAAAAGTTAGTACTTCCCTCCTAGTCAAGTGAAAGAGGCACAAGAAGTGCCAGCAATTTATCCAATCAATCAATCACTGGGAAATTCCTAAATTATTTAGGCATCTTCAAGGTCCCACTTTGCTACCAATACAAAAGACCACCCTTTTTTTCTCCACTTGAACAGAATCTAGTGTCTCTGACTTCAAAAGTCATCATTTCAGTCAAGAAAAAAAGAAAATCCTTCAAAAACATTAAAATCATTTTTGTAGCATCATTTTTGCTTCAACAGAGCACAAAATACACAACGATTCTCGCATTTGTTCAATTTTTTTGGTGTATCCAATTAAATGTGTCTGCAATAAACATAAATAGACCTTCCACAGCACTGTACCCTTGTAGCCAAGAATCTCACAGTGCACCAGGTTTCCTATCATGACAAAACACCTAGGAAAGTGTGATGTTTACAGCTGCTTCTGTATTTCGAACCTTGACTTTTTGCACCTCCAACGCATAACACGCTTTTTGTGACTTTTCACAAGGTGAAGATGACTGATTGCTCAACACTTAGCATACACGACTAGACAAAATCCCTTACAGATCAAGGGACTTGGACGTGGGTTAATTTAACATAGAACAACAGTAACCAAGGCAATGAAACAGAGGCGGTTTCAGTTTCAGTTTCGGAGAGAATTCTATGTGAGAAAAAGAATATTTTTCTTCCAGAGTATCAAGGAGTCTTGCTCTCTGTACTAAAACCTCCAAACTGCCCATCTTGAGCTTCAGTTGCAAAAACATTTGCCAATTGGATAAATTATTATCTTCAATAGGGTTTATTGATCATTTAGAATCCAAGTCCATGATAATCTATACATTGTTAGCAATAAAGACTTCTTGATTGGCATGGACTACCTAATCAAAATGTTCAAACGTTTAAACAGAGGGGGGAAAAAAAAAGAAAACACAAGTATCATGCAGCGTAAAAATGGATAAAAATCCTCAAGCACAATAGATTTTCCCATGTCTGATAGCGAAACTAAATGGTGCCGCAGAGTGATTCTCTATGAACATTTCAGTTAATTTCTAATGATGAATGAACGTTCAAATTCCGTGCATATACACAGTGCAACCCCATTGATTGCAGCGTACGTACCAGAATGTCACTTCTGGGGCAATGTATATATCCAGAATTTGGTCCTAAATGTTTGTAATTATTTTTCTGTGTGTTGTGCTGATAGCCCATTACTCTAAACCAAGTGCAGATTGCTGTCAGGTGACATCCCTGAAAATCAGCAAGCACTTTGTGTTTGGCAGTCAAGGCCAGGGAGGCAGGTTGATGAATAGAGTAGAACACTGTAATAAAAGAGCTCGATTCATGTCAGGAGGAGTGTATTTGATGGGAAGTGTCGTGTTTAATGTCACACTAACAAGTATGCAGATAGAGTAGATAGTGTTAGCATCTTCATCATCCAGTCTTACCCACTCCAATAAACGATTTCGTTTTGTGGTCAACAGAACTCTCTTATTGCAGCATCTCAAATGAGCGTATGAACATTTATACAATATAACCACACTGCTTTCCTTTGTAAGAGGAAATTATTTATTTGCCATGAACTTGCCCAAGGTCACTAAAAAGGCCTTTGGGAGATCCTGGAAAAGAGCCCAGGTTTATTGCACGTAAATTACCAAAACATTTACCTCTCAAAAACTGCTGAGTAGAGCAATATAAAATATAAATAACTTTAAAAGATTTTCCGCAGACAAGCTGATAAACCACAGGCTGGCTTTGTCTTAGATTTGGCCTTTTTCAATTTTATCATTTAAATAGCTACATCTTTCCTTCTAATAAATAATAAATATGAGGTGAGTGTTTCCTACCATGTTTGGGCAATATATATTATCTATGACTAGATAAAAGATACACCAAAAATAAGATTAGAAAGATGAAAGAAGACTAAATGACATAAGAACTCAATTTCTTTGGAAATGCAAGAGTGGTCTGGTGCCTGACTGTATTAGGCATTACTGAAAAAATCTCAGACAAATACCAAAATAGCTTTCCTCTTCAATTTTGTCTCTACCTTAAATCAAAATGTAGCATTTTTCTTGTACTTCTCTGGAGTTCCAGACAGGTTATATGTGGCAGATCGGATATTAGCCCTCAATTTGCATAATTTTTTTGGAACCTTTTTTCTGCGTAATCCCAGTGCAAATAAGACTATTGGTGTCTACAAATACTGGAAATTAATGTAAATAAATAAATGAACAAGTAAAAAAGCAGAGGTAAGCACTGCTAAGGTTTGAAATTTCATTTTATAAACTTTGGGGACCTTCTGTCCAGATCTTTCATTTGAAGAGTCATGTCTGTTTGATACATGAGCAAGATACAAAGCAAGACCGAACTCTAGAATAAAAAATATAAAATAATCTGGAAAGGGTGGGAAACGAAACAGAAGAGAGGCTGGCAGCCCGAGGAGATGTTAACAATGAAAGGGTTAAATTGACATTTCAAAGGGGTCAATATAAATAACTTTTAAAGAAACGCAAGGACATGCTGCTGGCAGCAGCAGATGTCAGCACTCCAGCAGCATTAGTACCTCTCTGCGTAACCCTCCTCTGTCTCTGTTTTATGGTGGAGAGCCAAAGAGAGATCTCCGGTGGAGCAGGGCAGAGAACAGCCTACAGAGGCTTAAGCTCGTGCTTTGTCAACAAAGTTGGTAGTTCTGTGCTGAAGAGATTTCCCTAAATCATGTAAGGTTTAGGCAACCTATGAGATTGGGCCAGGATGTGAAGACAGGCGTGCAGAGCTGGCGCTGGCCTCGGTGGCAACTGTGAACCACAGCCAAATCTGTGGCCAAGGCACAGATCTCAGTCTCACCTGAAACATTCAGAGAAGACAATCTAATGTGGACAGATACCTAAGACACACCCTTACTGCAAATGATTGTTTTATTGATAATTTTGGATGAACAAGGAAATAAAGTACCAAGTTTTGCATGCAAATAACAGTTCTTATCTTACTGCACAAAGTTCCTTTTGGCTAAATACTCTTGGTATTTAGCTGCTATATACAGGCTACAAGAGCTGTATTTGAGTCTCAGCTGCTATCTAGCCTACAGACAGGGCGTGTGTTAATTGTTTATCTGCTCTACAACCTACCATTTAGCAGACATTAAGGTGGCACATTGCAGAGCTCATGCTTGATATTGTCCTATGGAATGAACCTATGGGCATTCATAGTGCCAAGCAGGCTAATCTCTTGCACTCGAAACAGAAAGAAAGCATCAGTTCCTTCAGAAAAGCTGTAACCTGTCCCAATGACTTTTGCAAAAGGGAAAATAAATGTATGTATTAGCCCTACATCAAAAGACCATAGTTTGTGCTGCAAAAAATGACATAAAAAATACATACAAACTTCCAAAGGATCTACAAGAGCAATAATTTTGAAAACAAATTAAACTATATGCTGACTCCTCCAAACTGCAACTGGTGATGGAAAATGTTCATGACACAAATTATTTTAAGTATACCTCCTTCAAAGGCACACTGACTGCCTGCCCTGTGGCACCCAGAGCAAAGCATTCCACAGGCTTGACAGATAGTGTCTCAGGAAAGGAACCAAGAACGAGACATAAGGGAGCCATTTGCCATTCCACCTTTGTTTGCTGTTTAATTACAGGGAGTTTCTCCCCTACTCTATTTTTCATGTTGCTGAAATAGACCACAAATTTCTTTTCACTGATGTAAGTACATGTTGCTTTTTTAAACTAAATGGCTCTTTAATAAAAATGCTAACAAAAAAAATTAGGAGAGTGGCAGTTTGTGGGAAAAATGAACAGTTAAATGCAGAAAATGAGGATTGGCAGCAATATATTGAAAATCTGGGACAATTTTTTTTTCACATATAAGATTACAGAGAACAAATAAATCAATTTTCCTAAACATATAAAGCGTTAACTTACCTTGTCTCAAGCAGTTTATAGCAGTCTCAGAAACAAGGATATAAAACCTCAAGATCTGCAAAGGATTGTAAAAGAGTAATACATATCAAAACCATCATCACTGTAAAATATTTCATGATAAGAAAAGGCAATATGATAGTCTAACTGTATGATACTATAACTGCGTATGTGACAGCCTAAAAGAATAACAGAATATTGCCCATTTAGAAAAGTCCTAGAGGACATACTGAGAGAATGAATGCTCTGTTAATAGCAAGAGATTTCTTGGCAAAAGCAAATTTAACATGGCCCACAGCAGTAGGAATAACAAGCGCAATGGAAATAGTAGAGAAAATACCAGATCTGCTCTTAGAATGCAGATAGCCAAACTAAGTCAGATGAAATGAGAAGCTACGTGGGAGGGGTCTAAACAGCTCTTTTTCTTTACCTTTGCAGATTAAAAATGGTGCCATGATTTAAATATCTCAAGATCAGATGCTTAGGAAAAAAAAAATGTGACGATTACAAGCAGTCACTACCCTTGAAAAAAGCAAAGTCTCTGAACGAACAGGGAAAAAGAGAGCAATTGTCCTGAGGTTAAAGAATAACAACAACAACATTGTGTCAAAAATGGAAGAAAATGAGATTTCACCATAGTAAGGAACAGGGAGGTACAACAGTGTACTGGTGTGTCAGCTTCTGCTATCAACTAATGCATGTAACAGCTGGACAAAACCAAAATTATAATATTCAAACCCTTTTCCTCCCTACTTCTAGTAATTCAGGGACCAACTAAGAACACTGGCTATAAGAACAAGTTCTCACTGAATTAAGCTGTAGCTAACATTAATCAATTACGATCTTAGCTATATTTAGCAATGGGCTATCATTCTGGATTGCACTCGCTTTGCACTCCCCCTTCTTTAAAGAAAGCTTGGAGGTCTTAGAGGAGGTAACAACTAGTATTTACAGCCAAGACCAGAAGCAGAAATCAAAAGACATATATGAGTTCTTACGCAGATGACGTATATGACGTATATGAGTCACAAGAAGTGGGGTCAGGTGGTGGCAGGTGACCATGGTTTCCCTTTTGTCGCTATTTTAGGAACACCACTAATGCTAAGGATATCTGCAGGAATTGTAAGCCATGGTGGAGCAGGTTCCCAAGTTTGAAATAACATGTCCCAGGAATAGACAACATTAGGTGAGCTTTAATATGTGCACTTGTTCACATTATCCCAGTCATTTAAAAACTACAAATTCTAGATGGAGTATGCAGTTCTCGAATTCAAGAAGGTAAACATCAAACGGCTCTAAGAAATACTTGAATACTTTGGGACATTTTCACAAGTTTGCTAGGACTGATGCATTTCTACGACACCTTCCTGCCTTAGCAAGAGAAAAATCAGCAGCTGGCCCATTTGCTTACATTTTTGCAGATGACACCCCTCCTTCTCCTCTTTAATAAATGTTTTCCAAGAATACCATAGCCTTGTATGCAATGAACTACATAAAATACCTTTGCAATAGGCAGGAAATGCATCAGGAGATTCATTCACAAGTATTTAAGGTCCAGTCCACTTATAGCCATAAGGCTCACAAATATTACTCTTAGCATTCTCCCTAAGCAAACCTTTTCCTTGCTGTCATTCAGCTTGAGAGCTACATCCTGTGAACTGTCTCAAGAGTCAACAGTCCTCTACCTTCCAAACTTCTTGTGCAACTCTCTTTTTCATCCTTTAAACTTCAAGATGCTCCTTTCATCATCCGCCCACGTAGGCAGAGTAATTCACTCAACATCAATATTGAACTGCCGCTGTTTCAGAGAACTGGGAAATAATGAATACTGTGTTCTAGTTTTTAAAAACTGTGCAAATAACCTGTAGAATTATGGAATTATATGTGACATATAACACTTGTCAATACGACATACGAGAGTTTTACATATGATCCTAGCAAATGTTATATGGTTAATTAAGAGAAATAAAATACCTGGCACATCATGATTAAGGTCACAGAAACTATTTTACTAGTTTCTACCTTACAATATTCAGGAATCACAAGATGAAAGAGAACCAGGTGATCTTCCAGACTGAGCCTTCCAGCAAATCTGTGAAAGCTTCATAGGTTTTACCAAAAAAATTAGTTTTCGTTAACCAAGAAAAAAAAATTCTCTTTACAGAAAACAAGAGCAGCACAAGCAGTGATTTAAACTGCTTGCAAATGGTTTTCTACTGCAGACCCAAATCAGGCCAATGAAAACACTTCCAAATGCCACACCCTCCCACCAAGCGAATATGCGTACTGCAGCAATACTGAAGACCTGCTTCTTTCAAAGGGCTAATTGTTCAGCTTTCTGGAGTGGTTGGTCTCTCTTACTTCAAAATATCCTTTAAAAACCTGTCAGCAATTTACTGTGGAGATGGGAGAGAAAGGAGGAGTGAATTAGCAGAGCTGGAACAGTGCTCGATGGCCACACTGGAAGATGAAGTGGTTGCTGGGCACAGTGTCAGGCAGCCCAGCAGCCACTCTCCACCATATGGCAGCATAAGATGCTGATCCATAAGGGAGCTCTTAGCTCAGCGTGCAGCTGGGACAGCCGAACTGGGTGACCTGGAAAAGTAGAACTTGCAATGTCCAGACTCCCAAAGGAAAGGCTCATAGGATCAAAGCAGCCTGAAAAGTCTGGGACGAGCTACATGGCATCTCACTAACCTGGCACCGTCGCAGCTGAAAAGGCTGGCTAGAAACTATGCAATCTGGCCAGCTTTCCTGCCAGACCTGGTTTCCACCAAATGTTTGGTTGTAGTCTTTGTAATCTTGTGAAATGTTTTGATGTCATACACTCCTCATTTTCCAGGGAAAGGCCACGTGATGGAAGTCCTTTTACCCCCATGAGAATACTCTGGTCACAAAAATCAACACAAGAAAGGAGCTGCTGTGGGCAGCTCAGTGAAAATTTCTCTCCAATGTGTAAAGAAATCACAAAACAAAGAAATGTTAGATTGTCCAAAGAACAGGGCAGAATATAATATCAAAACTTACACATACCTTTTCATACATGGTTGATTTTGGTAGTGTCTCATACGCTGTTCTGGTCACTGTATTTAAGAAAGGTTATTGCAAAACTGAAGGGGCTCAGAGAATAACCAAAGGTTTGAAAAGACATTCACCTAGTCAGACGACAAGTATTTGAGATTATTTCCTATAGCAAGCAAAGGAAGCAGAAGGAGCAATAAGCAACACCTGTAAAATACTGAGCTTCACAGAGAATACAGATAACTTCTGTCTTCCAGGTCTCACCAAAACCACTCATTAAATGAAGTTAAACAGTGGCAAATTCCAGTAAAAGCTGGAAAGTGGCAGATGAGGAAAGAACAGCCTAAGCAGACACCACTAGAAGTCTGTTCTCTTTGTACTTCTACCCTCTTCAGACTGAAAGTTTTGGGGCCGCTATGAGAGGAATCATTTGGATCTGGGCCTCAAATCTAAAATGAAATCTAATCTTAAACAAACAAGCAAATAAGCAAGAAAAAAATCACCACAAACAGCCACCAGATAGAGGCATTTGGGAGTTCAAACTAAGTTTTCTAAAACCTCTAATGCTGCTTCCGATTTGATTTATGCCATCCTTTCATCTTTACATGAGCAGTAGTTTCCAAAAGCCTGATTCAATGAAAAATCCCTAACAACTGGACAGGTGACAAAAATTGCATGGTTTCTCGAGTGCAAGGTAAAATGGAAAAATTCACATGTAATCTTAAATACTCATCCAAATCCAATAAGTAATAAAAATAGAAAAGCTGATAAGAATCTAAACTGGCATTGGCCAGCTAGAGGAAGCTAAGATTGAATACTGACATTGACTACTACTGAAAACGCTAGTAAAGACAGTCTTTTCAAACTTTCAGTCTAGAAGTTTCACAGCCTATGGATTATAGAAGATGCTCCAAAGACCATTAAAACCATATTTTCAGAAGAACTCACCATGTATGAAAGCAATAAAATAAGTAGGAAGATTTGTAAAATAACTCTGTGCCAGGGGACAAAGCCCATCTTGAAATTTGACCTTCCATTTATGTACTGGAATTATGGGTCAATGCCTTTGAAAATTTGTTCCTATACATTTTGCTGAACATTTGAAACTTCAAATTTGAGAGAGTTTGACCTTCCTCAATTTTTTATTTACATTAACGTCAGTGCCAAGTCTCCTAACAGGACTGTAGTCTGTACATCCAATATTCTACTTCATTAAAAACACTAGAAGGATACGAGGACCTCTCCATTCTTCTGGGCTTGCACACACATCTTTGGAAGCTGATGGCAGTTCAAAGAGGCTGAGAGGTCAGACCCAGAGAACTGTATTTCCTTACCTGTCTGGGTAGTGATAGTCAGCACCCGGCTGGTGTTCAGTTACAGCTGTGGGCAAGCAACAGGGCTGCTGCCCACGCCCTGACCCAAGTGCACCTAACTGGGAATGGTGTGAGAAGATACCGGACATGCCATGAGAAATTACTAGACGTGACAGATAACAGGTTGAGAAGGTGGCAAAATTTAAAGATAGCGCCACGTGGATGGCGCCATTTCACTGGTGGTTTAGGTGGAGTGACGTATGAAATGACCAAACTTTCCAGTTAACTGAAAGGGGGTACTGGGGATCCTTTGGGAACCAAAATATTGCATGGCAAGAAGAACCTGCATAACTGAGTCAGTAATACTGTATAAAGCCGAGACTACCTAGGTAATGCTGTCAGAAGCATCAAACTTAGGCACAGATTTAGCAAACTGATACTGAGGGGGAAGAAGTAACTAGAGACAGGTTGAGATCAGGGCAGAGAAAGCAGGGACAAGGGTGGCAAAAAAATCTGTCAAAAAATAGGAAAAGGGACAGCAATGAACATCAATAATAAAATCAGTACTCCTCAGGAGTACCTGCTGGACCAGTGTAACGATTCCAACCCACTGTTGTGACCTCATGGCCAAACCTGCTTCTGTGACCAGGCAGAGAAGGAAGGGAGGCATTTTCCCCTTGTGGATATGGGCACATCGGAGGTGGAGGGATCAAGCATCCAGATATTGGTGTGACAGCAGCCATTCCAGACCTGATAGCATCAGGGGCTTCCTGGGCAATTCCCGGCATGCTCAGCTTGCTAGAACTTTCTGTAGAGGACAAATGGGTTTCACCAAAAACATGAAACACCTGTAAAGTGAGAAATACTGAGTTTTTCCTCAAAATGTTCTCTTTCAAGAAAAAAGATTAAAATCTACTGTTGAACCTGTAAGTCTATGCGATTTTTACTTTCCTTAGACAACAATTCTTCCCTGAGGAGCAGTAACTACACTCCTCAGGTGGCAAACAAAATTACAGGAGAAAATAGAAACACAAAGCCCAAATCATCCCATAGGACGCAGCAGTGACACTTCTCAAAATCTTCTTTTTCCTAATGGATGGGGCGGGACATGTGGGGACAAAGAGTGGGGAAAAACCCCCATTCCTAACAGGAGAAATAAATCCCATTGATAGGATGAACACTGAACCAGAAGTTTCAAACAATAAAGCAGCTGCCAGTGCTATTTGCTACCTCCTCATGCTTACAAACAGATCTTGTTAAAGGATTTGAGAAAATGAATCGTCTAATAGCAGCACTGCTATTAGCTGAGGCAGCTACAGGGTACAGCACAGCGGGCTGACCTTCGCTGGCTGCCAGATGACTATTCAGTCAGTCTCTCACTCCTCCTCAACGGGACAGGGAGAAAAGATGAAAAACCTTGACAGGGAGATCACTTGGCAATTACTTTCATAGGCAAAACAAACTTGATTGGGGGAAAATTAACTTACTGACAATTACAATAGATTTGGATGGTGAGAATCAAAGATTAAAATTAAAACAGCACCTCTCCACCCTGTTTCCCAATCCCAACTTCACTCCCTCAGTCCTGTCTCCTCTACCTGCTGCCCACGCTCCCCGAGGGCGGCAGAGGTGTGGGGAACGAGGGTTTACAGCCAGTTCACAACAGTTCCTCTCTTCTTACTCACACTTTCCCCCCGTTTCAGAGTGGGTTCTCCATGGGCCACAGGTCCTGCCAGGATCTGCTCCCTGTGTGGGCTGCAGGAGAATCTGCTCCAGTGCACAGGGCACCTCCTCCTCCTTCCCCGCCCCGGGGGCGCAGGGCGG